>NW_006400161.1:1047386-1051216 GCF_000299155.1 Elephantulus edwardii
CAGAAGAATTAAACAAGATCCCCACCTCACTCCATATACAAAAACCAACTCAAGGTGGATCATGGACCTAGGACTAAAACCAAGGACTATAAACTTCATTCAAGAAAAGCTTAGAAGAACTTTAGTAGTCCTAATCCATGCTGTCTTTTGAAATCTTCTGTTCAGCTCCTTAACTTCTTGATTTCTCTTTCCTTTGCTTTGTATTCTCAACAATATATAGTCCTTCAATTACATTATATTTTATTCATTTAAAATGTGAGGGGTTTTTTTCTCCCTTACAATCATTCCTGAGTTGCACTTTAAAATCTCCCGTTCAGCTTTTTCACTTTGACATGTTTTCTTTTTATTTTGGCTTCTCAGCACTCCAATATAATCTTTAGGGTCTCTTCTGACATCCATTTAGATTTTTTCCCCTTTTCTTTTCTGTTTTTGTAATGATTTTTTGCTTTCTTTATGGATGATATATCATTGATAATGTCCCACAACTCATCTGTTTTTCAATCATTGGTGTTCAATGCCTCAAACCTATTCTAAAGATGATCTTGAAATTCAGATGTGATTGATACAAGATCATATATTGGTTCTTGAGGTCTTATTTTAATTTTTCTCAGCCTCAATTTGAATTTGCACATGCATAATTGATTATCTGACCCACAGTCAGCTCCTAATCTAGTTTTGACGGCTGATATTGAGCTCCTCCAACAATTTTTTTTCCACAAATATATTTAGTATGATTCGTATGCAGCCTGTCAGGTGAGATCCATGTGCAAAGTCACCATTTATGTCTTTTTAAAAAGGCAAAAGCTTTTTAAAAAAGACATTTAAAAAGGCATTTGTCTTTTAAAAAT
This sequence comes from Elephantulus edwardii, assembly GCF_000299155.1. NCBI lineage: Eukaryota > Metazoa > Chordata > Mammalia > Macroscelidea > Macroscelididae > Elephantulus > Elephantulus edwardii. The sequence continues at coordinate 1,048,235 of NW_006400161.1, forward strand.
ATATAAACGATAATTTTTATGGGGGCAGTGAGGGAAATGGGAAAGATCTGGTGTGAAAAACAATGTATTTGAATTTGAAAATAAACAAGTATTAAAAAAATTTAAATAAATGTTGTGGGCAATTAGTCTCTTTAAAAAGAGGGAATTTGCAATGAAGAGCTTATTGTAAATACAATGTTCAATTATTCTGCTTCCAGCTTTATTTCTATCAACAAACTCATATTTTCAGCTACTATTTCTTCTTCACTGTTTCCCACTTTTGCATTCTAGTCACCAGTTATCACTGGTGCATCTCGATTGCATGTTTGGTTAATTTCTGAAAGATTTTGTAAAAATTCTCCATTTCTTCCTTTTGGATCTAGATGTAGGAGTATATATTTGAATAATAATCATGTTAACGGTTCTTTCTTGTATGCATATGGATATCATCTATCCTTCACCGCATTGTATTTCAGGATAGAACTTGAAATTCACTTTTTTACTGTGAATGCAACACCATTCTTCTTCTGTTTTTCATTCCCTGAATAATATACTATATGCTCATTTGAGTCAAAGTGGCCAAAGCTGGTCCTTAATGCCTAGTCTTTAATGTCGATATTCATTAGTTCCATTTCATTTTTAACAATTTCCAGTTTTCCAACATTCAAGCTACATACATTCCATGTTCTAGTTATTAACTGATGTTTGTTATTGTTTTTTTCTTATTTCAACTGACTTTCAATCTGACCTTTAACACTACACTACTATAACTATAGTTCAATACTCTTCTCCATCACCACAACATTGATTCTTCTGCATAGCAAGTAATTGAGAAGACCATGACCAGAATCAGGCACACCTTAGTGCCCTTAAGCACTTTGGAGAAGTACCTGACAGCTGATTTCGCTAATGTAATTCTTTAGATTTTCTGACTGCTGGTGCCAATAGTGTTGATGATGGAGATGAGCAAACCGAAATTGTTAACAACCTCAACCTTTTCTCCACCTATCATGATGTTTCCAACAGGTACATTAATAAAAATATTTGTCTACTACATTCTTAAATGATGATTCTACAGTTCTACATTCCTATAAGGTCATTCTTTTTTTTAAATGACTATAAATAGTTCTTTAAATGTCAAGATATCATTTTAATGTTTTCTCTATTATTAAGCTTAAGAGCATTTTAAAAAATTTTCTGGTAATATTGGTAGAATCACAATGGTATTGTTTGCTTTTTCTTTCCTCCTCCTTCTCCTCCTCTTCCTCCTCCTCCTCCTTCTCCTCTATCTTCTCCTCTTCCTCCTCCTACTTCTTCTTTTCTATCTTTTATTGTTATTTACCATCAAATACAATCTGACTGGCACAGGAGATTGCCCCTCCTTCTCCAGCAGAGCATCTGGTGGATTCGCACCACATGTCTTCCAGATTGCAGTGGCTTCTTGCCACTAATCTAGCAAAGTTCCCCTTATACAAAATGATCATATAAGTTGTCATATATTCTTTTGTAAGAAAGAAAAAGTGAATAAGCATTATTAAAATTGGTTAAAGAAGATTCTACATTGTCTTTAAAACTAACATACCATTCAGACAAATTATTTCTCTTATACATTTATTCTTTTCCAAAAATTCCTGTAAAGCTATTTCTACTAGTCAGGTTGTTGTTTTGAGGTGGCATTGAGTCAACAAAGTCACATAGGGACCCCATGAGAAACTTTGCTTTCTTATATGCTGTCCTCACAGCCTCTGTGTATACTCAATCGCTTGGTTGAAGTCACTCTGTCAAATTTAGCTCTTTGAGGGTCGTTCTCTTTCCCTGGCCTTCCATTTCACCATGTGTTATATTTTATTCTTAGTACTGTCTAGACAAGGCATCCAAAATATGTAAGACAAAGTTTCACCAACCTTGTCTCTAAAGAGCACCCTTACTTCCAAGATGGTTTTGTTCTTTAGTCAGTCCATGGGATATTCAATAATCTTTACCAGCACCAAAGTCCAAAATCATCATTTCTTCTTTTGTTTTCCTTACTGGTGGTCCAACTTTCAGATATACAGGAAACAATTTAAAAGACTATGAATTGAGTTAGGCACACTTTAGTCTTTATACTAAGATTTTTGTTCTTTATGACTTTAAAGAGATTCTTGCCAGAAAATTTATTCCATGTAACACACCTTTTGATTTCTTGGCTGCTGCTACTATGAGTGTTGATTGTAGATCCAATTAAAATTAAATCTTGACAATTTCAATCTTTTCTCCATCTATCAAGATATTACTACTATTGTTCCATATGTTTTCTTTGTTTGAAGGTATAATCTGTATTGAAAACTGTAGTCTTTGATCTTCTTCAATAAGTGCCTCAAATATGATTCACTTTCCAAAAGCAAGATTGTGTACTATTTAATAATACTAGTGCTATTATTAAAATTAATAATACTATAATTAATAATTATAAAAGTTACACTACAAAGTCAAAGGTGGGCTATTTTAATTGTGGCCCTCAGGTCTGGTTTTAATTGTTTTTTGTCAAACATTCTTCTAAATGGTCTGTCCATTTGCAGTAAAGAGGTAGCTTGTGGTTACTGTGATGCTAAACACAGTGACACTGACATGTCAAATGCGAAAATGGTTACCCATGGTGGACAGCGTTTGGTGTTTAAAACAAGCATGGAAGCAGGAGTGGCATCCACTTCGGAAATAACTTGCCTGCAGAAACCCTATGAACTTGGAGAAACGATGAAAAGTTCTCTCAGCACCTCCTCCCGCCGGCTTTTCCTGTGTACCTGCAATATGCCTCTTCGCTATTATCTGAGGTGATTTCCGCCGGTGCGCAGTTTCCAGGCTTCCCAGGTGTGAAAACAAGGCTGGCGGCTGATTGTGGAACAAACCACCAAGGTTAAGCTGAAGCTGAGGAAAATTAAACCATATCCACAGGAGCCAAAATATGACTTTGATTTCATACCACCTGAATTTCAGAATCATCTCAGGAACAGGTTTGAGGCCTTG
>NW_006400161.1:1051316-1057019 GCF_000299155.1 Elephantulus edwardii
ATTGATTCAGTGACTGGGATAATTGGGATGGGAGTGTCAGAGACAGTGCGCTTGGCACAGGACAGAGCAGAGTTTAGGGCTGTTGTACATAGGGTTGCTATGAGTCGCAGGTGACTCGACGGCACATAACAACAACAACAACAGTTTTTATAATTTTAGTTTTTTCAGAAGGTCTTGGGTTTTCTTGCTGTTCTTTTTCAATTTGCTGGAGATATTCGATTAGAGAGTCAATGGTCTGTTTTTCCTGCCTTTTGATGTGTTTGCTTATTGCTATAAATTGACCTATGATTACTACTTTGGCTGTTTCCCAGAGGTTTTGGTAAGTGGTGTTTTCATTGTCAATTGTTTCAAGAAACTTTTAATTTCTTATTTTATTTCTTCTAGTATTCAGTCATGTTCAAGGAAGGTGTTGTTCAGCTTCCAAATGTATGCTTTTTCTCCTTTATCATCCTATTATGAATTTCTAATTTTGTAACATTGTGGTCTGAAAAGATGCTTTGTATTATTTCTATGTTTTTAAATTTATTGATTCTTGCCTTGTGACCTAGAATGTGATCTATTCTGGAGAACGTTCCATGCACATTCGAGAAGAAGGCATACTGTGCTTTTTTGGGATGCATTAGCCTATAAATATCTATGATGTCAAGTTGGTTTATCGTGTGGTTTAATTCTTCAGTATCTCTGTTGAGGTGTTTTTTTTTTTTTCTGGTAGTTCTATCTTTTCTTGAAAGTGGTGTATTGAAGTCTCCAAGCACTATGGTAGTGTTGTCTATTTCCTTTCTGTTTTGTTAATGTTTGTTTTTTTGTATTTTACAGGTCTTTCATTTGGTGCATAGATATTTATTTTTGTTATGTCATCTTTTTCTATTGACCCTTTCAGCATTATGTAGTGGCCTTCCTTGTCCTTTGTGATGGTTTTTACATTGACATTTATTTTATCAGAGATTAATATCGCTACTCCTGCTTTTTTCTGGTTGCCATTTGCTTGGTGTATTTCCCCCCACCCTTTTCTTTTTTAGCCTGTCTTTATCTTCATTTTTCAGGTGTGTCTCTTGTAGACAACATATTGATGGATTTTGGTTTTTTATCCAATTTTCTACTCTTTTTCTCTTCAGTGGTACATTTAAACCATTCACGTTCAGTGTGACTATTGAGAGTCAAGTTTTAATGCTATCATTCTGTTGAGTTCTTTTTGGTGTTGTTGCTAGTTACTTTGGATCATGCAGCTTTCTGTGGTATGTCTGTAAAAAGGACATCTCTGAGTTTTTCCTGCAACACTGCTCTTGTCTTTGCAAACTCTCTTAGATTCTGCTTTTCTGGGAATAACTTGATCTTAATATTTGATCGATAATTTTGCTGGGTACAGTATTCTTGGCTGAATCTTGTGTTCTTTGAGTATTTTATATATATCCTTCCACTCTCTTCTTGCTTGCATTGTTTCTTTTGTGAAATCGGCACTTAATCTTATCTGTTTTCCCTTATAGGTTACTCTTTGTTTCTCCCTTTCTGGTTTCAGGATTCTCTCCTTAGCTTTGGTTCTGGCAAATTTAACTATGATATGCCTTGATGTTTTTCTTTTGGTCTATATGCTTTTCGCTGAGCTTCTTGAATATATATTCTCTCATTCTTCATTATGCCTGGGATGTTTTCCTCTAGTAATTCTTCCACAACTTTTTCAGTGCCTTTACTTACTTCTTCTGTTCTGGGATTCCAATGATGCACATGTTATTTCTCTTGATGTTGTCCCACATTATTCTTAGGTTTTCTTCTGTTTCCTTCTTTTTTGAGTCTGCTTTTTTTCTCTAGAAGATCAGTAGTGACAATCTGTCTTCAATTTCACTAGTTCTGTGTTCCATCTCTTCAACTCTGCTCACGTGTCTCTCCATCATTTTGACAGCCGCTGAAACATTGGACCTTATATTTTGAATAGTGGATTCTTGTTTTTCCAGTGCCGCTAATGCCTCATTTGTCTTCTCTGCAATGTTCTGCATTGTGTTGCTGTTTGTTGTTTTTTGGGTTTTTTTTTTAGCTCCTCCTGGTTTTTGCTTGTAGTATCCTGTAATTCATCAAGTTTGTCTTTCATCCATTGAACATATTCAATCACTCCTCTTTTAAATTCTGTGTCAGAAAGTTCCATCAGACTTTTGGCTTTAGGAAATTCACTGATACTTTCTCACCCTTTGGGGGTGACATCTTGCTTTGCTCTTGTGTATTGTGTGGGATAGCTTGCTTTCTTCAAGATTGATATGTTCTTGATGTGAAGACAATACTCTAGATATCAGTTGGGCAGCTACCCCACTTGTGTGTTTCTCTGGACTTTTGGCTTCAGGGAAATGGCAATTCAGAGCCTGTGAGGCAATCTCTTGTTGGTCAAGGTTCTCCAGATTAAAGACAAGTTGATTGCCCAGATGTGTAGGCACCGGTGTGGAGCCAAATGGGGTGAGGCAGGCACAGGGTTGGGGTGATCGCAAGAGCAGGTTAAACACTTGGGGGATCTCGCTCGAACCTCAGCTGTCTGAGTGTGCTCATGATTGGAGTCCCTATTCAAATTCCCACTGTCCATTTCTCAGCCAGTGGTTTTCATTCAGTGGCCCCTGCCTGGTGGCACATACACAGGTGCCCTCACACAGTAGCCCCTGACCAAGCAGGGTCCTGGATCCAATAGGATCCGAAAAGTTAAAGTCAAATTCCCACTGACCCACTAGCCTCTGGCTGGTCTGCAGAGTCCACAAAAGTTCAGACAGATTACCAGTGGTTGGCTCATTTCTGGGCTGTTGGTGTGGCCCAAGAGAGCTTGGCCAAATTCCCTACCAGTGAGCATGCCCTTGGGTGCTCTCCCAGGTAATCAGCAGTGCCCCAGAAAACCCAGTCAGGATCCTACCGGCCTTCCTCCTGCCAGATTAGTTCCACAGCAGCTCAGCTGGTGGCTTGGATGATGGCTGGATTCAGCTGCAGCGCCCTGGGGTAACATAATGTTCATAGCAATGATATCCCCCTAGCAAGAACATGGAAACAGCCAAAATACCTAACCACAGTGGAATGGATTGAGAAATTATGGTACATTCAAATACTGGAATACTATGTAGCACACGAGAGCAATGATTTTGTAAGTTGCTATCTAACATGGGAGTGACTAGAGAATATTATACTGAGTGAACTAATGCAGTCTCATAAGGACAAATAGTTTATAAGACCACTATTTATAACAAATATGAGGATCAAAAGGGGGAGCTTAATCACAGGGTCACACATTTGATGGGTGGAGGGAGGGAAGAGTAAAGGAACAGTGAAAGATCTGGTGTGAAAAACAATGTATACAAACTTTATGAACTTTGTATATAAACCAGTATCAAACAAATAAATAAATGAGGTATAAAAAGAAGCAATTTGTTTTCTCCCTTCAGTCTTTTTTATTAGTATTTTATACTGCTTTACTTACAAAATTTTTCTACATTGTTTTTCCACCCTGGCTCTTTCCCCTTTCCTTTATCCATTCCTCCCTCCGACCATCAAATTGTGTGATTTTATGGGTTAAGCCAGGCCCCCTTCCCACTCAACCCATCCTTACCCCTCAGCTCCCACTTCTGCACTCCTTGGATCCTGGTACTTGTTCTACACTAATGGTCTTATAAAGTATTTGTCTTTATGAGACTGAGTTAGTTTACTCAACATAATGCTCTCCCTAGTTAGGTAGCAATTTACAAAATCATTGTTCGTGCATTCTACATAGTATTGCATTTTATGAATGTACCATATTTTCTAACTCCATTCCAATGTGGTTGGGAATCTGGGCTGTTTCCATGTTCTTGCTGTGGGAAATGCTGCTGCTATGAACACTGGTGTACAAGTCTCTATTTGTGCCTCAGTTCTTGTTTTCTCAGGGTATATTCCAAGCAGTGGAATATCAGCGTCATATGGAATTTCTATGTTTAGCTTTTTGAGGAAATGTCAGACTGCCTTCCAGATGGTTGTACCAGTTTACAATACCACCAACAATGTATACGTGTTTCTATCTCACCACACCCTCTCCAACATTTATTACTTGCTACCTTGCTAAAGTATGCCACTGCTATTGGGATAAGATAGTATCTTACTGTGATTTTAATTTGCATCTCTCTTATCTCCAGTGATCTGGAGCATTTCTTCACGTGTCTATTGGCCATCTGAATGTCTTCCTTTGTGTAAAGTCTTTCCATGTCTCTTACCCATTTTGTAACATCAGTCTTGTTCTTCTGGAGGCCCAGGAGTATCCTGTAAACTTTTGTGATGAGACCCTTGTCTGAGATGGCATTGCCAAATGTTTGTGTTGGTTCCCCCCCCGCCCCCAGTCAGTAGGTTTTCTTTTCACCTTATTGGGAAAAGTTTTTGATGAGCACAGAGATTTAATCTTTGGAAGATCCCATTTATCAATTCTATCCTCTTCAGATTGTGCATTTCTGCCTGTATTTGGCAATCCCTTTATACCTTTATAGACAAGGCTTTCTAAGCTTGATCCCAGTTTGTCTCTTATAAACTTTGTGGGGTTTGGCTTTATTCCCAGGTCTCTGATCCACCTTGAGTTGATTTTTGTGTATCATGTGAGATGTGGATACTATTTCAGCTTTCTGCATGTGGAAGTCCAGTTTTGCCAGCACCGTTTATTGAAGAGTTTGTCATTTCCCTATTTTATAGTTTTTATTTCCTTGACATATAGCAGTTGACTGTAGATAGATGGGTCCATTTCTATGTTTTCAATTATATTCCACTGGTACATTCATGAAACACAATGTATACAAATTATAAAAATATTAATGAGGCCATCTTTGTAAACTTGGACTTTGCTGGGAGATCTGCAAGGATGGCAGAGGCATTTCCAGGCCAGGGCTTGTGACCCAGGCTTCCTGTCTGCTACCACTGCAGGTACTGACTACAGTTCCCAGAGGTCTGTGGGGAAACACCATCGTTGTAAACTTGGACTTTGCTGGGAGATCTGCAAGGATGGCAGAGGCAGTTCCAGGCCGGGGCTTGTGAACCAGACACCCCACACCCATTTAGGAAGACAATAATATTTGCCACATCTATAAGATTTATCAACCTCCCCTAAAATACTCATGTACCATTGAGGATTAAGTTACGTGGGGAATCAAACTGGTTTCTGGCCTAAGTACCTAGGACCCACTAACTCAAACAACAGGGAGTTCCTGAGAATCTTCAAGGAGTGGGGAAGCTATTCCAGAAAGGGAACAACAGACTTCCTCCTTCATTATTTAGGTTCTCCTGAGGCCCTCCCCACGTGTATCAGTGTGCGCTTCCTCCTTCCCCACTCACGTGAGTGTTGGAGTGTGCACGCACCCTCTACACATTTACTCTTGTTTCTGCCCAACCTTCTTCTGGAGCGGTGATGTCAAATCAAAAGCCAGCTACCACGTCAGACACGAAGAACTCTGCCACACCAATAGCCCATAGAAAGCAGAGTGCTTCACTTGTCCTACCAGCTCAAAGCAAGATATCAACCCCCAAAGGAGACACAGTAGTAACGGATTTCCTGGAGCCAGAAAGCCTGATGGATCTTTCTGATAGTGATTTTAAAAGAACAATGATTGAATATTTTCAATGGATAAAAAAGAAACTGGATGAAATACAGAATAGTGCTAGCAAAGATAAGGAGGAGCTTAAAAAAAAACAATCCAAAACAACGCAGAGAAAACAAATGAAGCATTAGAG
>NW_006400161.1:1069134-1073962 GCF_000299155.1 Elephantulus edwardii
AACAACAACAACAACAACAACAACAACAGGAAGCATTGAAAGAAGACCGAGGAGTTACAGAGTTGTTGTACCACTGTGGCTTGCACAGAAGAATTTCATGAAACTATGTATGATAAAGGCCTTTGGTGATGAAAGAATAATATCTATCAAGCTGCTCTGAAGGAATTGGCAAAAACCAAGGCCTCGGGAATTGATGGCCTTCCAATGGACATATTTCAATAAGCAGACACACTACCCTGGACATGTTCACCAAGTTGTGCCAAAAATTTAGAGGACAACTTCTAGTCCACTGATTGGAAGAGAGTCATATTTGTTCCTGTTCCAAAGAAAGGTGACCCAACAGTGTGAAAATTATTGAATAATATCATTAATATCAATGCAAGCAAGACCTACTGAAAATTGTCCAAAAACAAGTGGAACAACACATTAGCAAAGAACTCCCAGATATGTAATCTGGCTTTAGAAGAGGCTATGATACTAGGGATATTATGGCTAATGTTTGATGGATCTTGGCTGAAATCAGAGAGTACAATAAGAATGTCTATCTGCGTTTTATTGACTATGCAAAGGCGTTTGACTGTGTGGATCACAACAAACTGTGGCTATCTCTGAGAAGAATGGGAATCCCAGAATACTTGATTGTCCTTATGTGAAAATTATACTTGGGCCAGGAAGCAGGCATCAAAAGAGAGGAAGGAAACATTGCATGGTTCGAAATTAGAAAAGATGTGGAACAGATAATCTGGGATGTTTAGCTCTATGAAGATGAATGTGGCATCAGATTTGGAAGAAAACTCATTAACAATCTGCATTATACAGGTGACACAACCTTCATTGCTGAAACTGAGGAGAACCTGAGGCATTTTCTGCAGAAGGTCAAGGACTGCAGCTTTAAATACAGATGGAAGCTCAACATCTTTCTTGGTGTTTTCTTACGAATATTCTCACCACTGTGTCAATAGGCAGCATCATGATAGATGGCGAAGAGACTGAAATTGTTAACAGCTTCAGTATGCTTGGTTCCACAATCAACACTCTTGTTACTAGCATCCAGGAAATCAAAATATGAATTGCATTGGGAAAATCAGCTACATGGAACCTCTTCAAAGTACTGAAGAGCAACTATGTCAGTCTAGAGACTAGGATGTTTCTGATCTAGGCCATGGTCTCCACAATTACTTGCTATGCATCAGAGAGCTGGGCAATGACTAAGGATGGTAGAAGAACAGTTAATGTATTTTAGTTGTGGTGCTGGAGAAGAGTATTGAATATACCATGACCTTCTAGTCGAACAAACAGGTTCAAACTGGAGAGGGTGGGACCAGGCTGCTTCTTGGAGGCAAGGATTTTTAAATTTCATGTGACATACTTTGGGCATGTTGCACAGAGGGATCAGTCTTTGAAGAGGGACATCATGCTTGAAATGTTGAAGAGACAGCACAGGAGAGGATGACCCTGAATGAGATTAACTGACTCAGTAATTCGGGTAATGGCTGTAGGTGTGTCAGAGAGGTTTACTCAGGATAGAACAGGGTTCAGAGCAATAGACTCAACAGCACATAACAATAGCATCCAAGTACTTTATCATACTGTCCCCCCAGACCTCACTGCCCTCTTTCCTATTCTGTCTGTTTCACTTTCACCACCCCAGTAATTATTTATCCTTCGCCCTTTCTGACTTCTCCCTCTTCCATTCTTATTTTTGTTTGTTTGATTTCATGCAATATTTTATTTGTTTTTAATTTCATTAATGTACATTGTGTTCTCCACAATCTTCTATCTACAATGTGCTACATAGAACCAATTCTTATACATTGTATTTTACACACTCAACCACCACTGATCTATGTTTACTATCAAACCATCTCTTCAAGTCTTCATTAAATACCTCCCATTCCTTCATCTTCCTCTTCCCAATCTGCGTAGTAAACTCTGCTATATTAATGATTTACATGCCTCCCTTTCCCCCTCCCCAGCTTCCCTCTTTCTCCATTCTCTTTTGGATATTTTATACACATCTTACTAGTTATCTTTGTAATTTGTTTTTACTAGTTATCCTTCTATTTTTAAAATAATGGTCTTACGCGGTATTTGTCCTTATGAGACTAAGTTAATTCACTCAGTATTGTTTTCTAGGCTCTCCCATTTTATAGAATATTTTATAAATTCATTAATACTTAGTGCTACATAGTATGCCATTGTGTGAATGAACCACAATTTCTCATTTATTGGTAAGCATTTGGGCTGTTTCCATTTGGGTTTTTTCCCCCCTGTTGTGAATATTGCTATGAGTATAGGGATACTGACCTCTTTTCCTGTGTCAATTTGAAATTCCTTGGTGTGTATTCCAACAAGTGCAATAGCTGAGTTCTATGAAATATCTTCTATAATTGGTGTTCAATGCCTCAAACCTATTTTTAAGATGATCATGAAATTCAGATGGAATTGACTGAAGATAGTATTTTGGTTCCTGTGGACTTATTTTCTTTATATTTAGCTCAATTTGAGCTTGCATGCTAGTAATTGATGATCTGACCCACAGTCTGCATTTGGCCTAGTTTTGACTACTGATATTGAACTTCTCTAACTCTTTCTACTACAACTGTAGTCAATCTGATTCCTATGCAGCCGATCAGGTGAAATCCATGTGTAAAGTAGTCTTTTAGAAGAAGTATTTGCAATGAATAAATCACTGTAAATACAACATTCAATCATTCTATTTCCAACATCATTTCTGTCACCAAGCCCATATTTTCCAACTACTGTTTCTTCTTCACTCTTTCCTACTTTTGCATTCCATTCACCAATTATCCTTAATTTATCCCGAGTGCATGTTTGTTCAATTTCAGACTGTAAATTTTCGTAAAAACTCTCAATATCTTCCTCTTTGGCTCTAGATATAGGAGCATATATTTTTATAATAGTTATATTAACATGTCTTTCTTGTATGTGTCTGGATAGTATCCTATCACTCACAATATTGTATTTCAGGATAGAACTTAAAATTGACTTTTTTTTATTTTGAATGCAACATCATTCTTCCTCATTTCCCCCCCTACATAGTATACCATATAATTATCTGATTCATATTTGCCAAAGCTGGTCAATTGCATCTCACTAATGCTGCATTGAAGGCATTGACAAAGTAAGTCCCCATGAATCAATAGGATACCAATTGATTTATTTCAATTAACAGCTGCAGCCTTGGATGCACTCGCCAGTCTACGCAAGGAAATTTGAAGGACTGTTATCTTGCCAATGTATTGGAAGAGGTCCATATTTGTTCCTATTCCCAATAAAGGTGCTCTAACTGAATGTGGAAAATATCAAATAATATCGCTAATATCACATGCAGGTAAAATACTACTGAAGATAATTAAAAAACAGCTGAAACAGTACATAGATAAGGAACTGCCAGACGTTCGAGCAGGATTAAGAAGAAGCTGTGGCACCAAGATATTATTGCTGATGTCAGATGGATCCTGGCTGAAAATAAGGAATACCAGAAGAATATCTATTTGTGCTTTACTGACTTTACAGAGGTGGTTGACTGTGTGGATCATAACAAGTTGTGGCTGACATTGAGTAGAATGGAAATCACAGAGCACTTGATTGTGTTCATGTGGAACCTATACCTGCATCAGGAGGCTCTTGCATGAACGGAGCAGGGGAGCACTACATGGTTTGGAATTGGGATGGGAGTGCATCAGAGTTGTACTCTCTCTCCATACCTATTCAGTCCGTATGCTGAGCAAATTATCTGAGGTGAGTGTGGCATCAGGATTGGAGGGAGACTCATCAGTAACCTGCATTATGCAGATGACACAATCTTGTTTGCTGAAAGTGAGAAGGGCTTGAAGCACTTGTTGCAGAAGATCAAGGAATGCAGTCTTCAGTATGGATTGAATATCAATGTCAAGAAAATTAATATTCTTACCACTGGACCAATAGGTAGTGTCATGATGCATGGAGAGGAGACTGAAACTGTCAACAGTTTCATCTTTCTTGGATCCACAATTAACACCCTTGGTACGGGCAGTCAGGAAATAAGGAGACTCATTGAACTGGAATGGTAATGTCAGTTTGGGGACCAAGTTGCTTCTGATTTAGCCCATTGTCTTTCCAATTACTTGTTTCTAGGAGAAAAGTGGAGGGTCGGTGAAGAAGAGGAAGATGCACAACCAGGTGGGTTGATATGGTGATTGCTACAATGGGTTCTTGTGTGTCAGGAATGTGGGGGTGGCACAAGCTAGGACAGGGTTCAGATCTTTTGTTCATAGGGTGGCTATGAGTTATGCTTGACTCGACAACACCTAACAACAACATCAACAACAAAGAGATATCTATTTCCATCTTTTTGAAGAAATACCGAGCTACCTTAAAGAATTGTTTCACCATTTTATAATTTCACCAGCAATGTGTGAGAGATTCAATCTCTCCACATCCCCTCCAATTATTATTGCTTGCTGTCCTGTTAAAGTTTGCTACTACTGCTGAGTTGAGAAAGGATCTCAGTGTGGTTTTCTACAACCTGCATAATCCTTATTTGAATCTATGTAATAAGCATCTGCTTGCAAAAGTATTTACTTTAGCTGATAGTATCCATTTAGTTCATTTACCTGATTTTCTTTTTATTGCAAACACAGCAGAGGTCTGAAGACTAGTGGACTAATATGACCTGCTAAATATTGTTCTTGAATTAATTGTTCCAAAACCTTCAATTTCTCTCTAGTTAGGGGCCCCTGCTCCACCCAAATTGTTGTGGGTTTTTTTTTTCTGTTAGCCAAGTTAAGTGGAGGGCATAATAAATAATTATTAATAATAATAA
>NW_006400161.1:1074086-1074682 GCF_000299155.1 Elephantulus edwardii
ATTTAGGTTTTTGAAAACTAGCAATACTCTGTTTCTTTTTTCCTAATTCTTCTCCTGGAACGTAATTCATATTCAACATCATATGTTTTGCTTGACTTAATAGTAGGAATTTGTAATGTTGCTCCCCACTTGTCAAAAAAGATCTACATTCCTTAGTCCAATTATATCCTCTTCCACATTTTCTACAAAACAGTGAAGGCATGAATCTTTTCTTTCCATTCTCATTATCCCTTTCTTGTTTCACCGTACGGCAATCACTTTTCAAATGTCCTAATTTCCCACAATTGTAATATTTGGTTTGAGACAAATTTAAAGTTCTTTTTAAAGCAGCTGCTAATAACTAAAGCAGCTGGATAATAACTAGTCCCAATGTTCACACAAGCATGTATATATTCATCTAAGAGCATTCTGAACTTTCAATGGTTGAATAACCTTTTGGCATTCGGAATTAGTGTTCTCATATGCTAAAGTTGTTAACAAGAACTCACAAACCTCGGGTTGAGATATTACTCTATTAATAGTATCCTTTAATCTAGATAGAAAATCAGTATATTTTTTCCCCATTCATTGAACTTTTCTCCCTGCCCCCCCCCCCC
>NW_006400161.1:1074957-1075550 GCF_000299155.1 Elephantulus edwardii
AGCTTCTCTATCCATTCATTTCTTGATGGGTACTTAGGTTGTTTCCAACTCCTTGCTATTGTGAACAAAGTTGTGATAAACATGAGTGTGGAAAATCAGTATAATTTTCTTTTCCAGATTGTGTTTTTCTAATAAAGGATTAATCTCTTTTTCCTGAAATTTCTACTTTATCCCATGCTTGAATACAGCAAAACCTTACTTATACAATCACATCATCATCATTGTAACTGAGCTCACACTCCAAGTCATTGACCTTTCCCCAACAATTGATCAGCAGTAACATTAAAAGAAGGATTTCTAGAAAAGTTAATCTTCTCCACATTGTAGCTTCATCAGTCCACTAAGTTCTAAACTGTAAATATGCTTCAGATTCTAAAACAGTCTTGACCATGAGGAATTAATCTAAATTCTATAGCTTATCCTTCTAATATGCCCTTTACGTAGGTAGAATGCATGTTGTTGTTTTTGTTATGTGCCGTCGAGTTGTTTGCGACTCATAGCGACCCTATATACAACAGCCCTAAACCTGCTCTATCCTGTGCGAATCTTATTGCCTCTGACAAACCCATCCTGAGTACCCCAGTCACTGAATC
>NW_006400161.1:1076495-1084098 GCF_000299155.1 Elephantulus edwardii
TTGTTATGATCCACGCAGTCAAATGCCTTTGCATAATCAATGAAACACAGATAGATATTCTTCTGGTATTCTCTGCTTTCAGCTGAAGAATTAAACCACACAAAAACTCAACTCAATCTCATAGATATTTATAGACTAATGTACCTTAAAAAAGCACAGTAAACCTTCTTCTTCAATTGCATGGAACATTCTCAAGAATACATTGCACCTTGGGCCACAAGGCAAAAATCAATAAATTAAAAAAAATACAAATAATACAAAGCATCTTCTCAGACCATTATGCTACAAAATTAGAAATTAATAAGAAGAAGATAAAGGAGAAAAAAACATACATTTGGAAGTTGAACAACACCTTGATTGAACATGAATGGGTACAAGAATAAATAAAAAATGAAATTAAAAAGTTTTTTGACACAAATAACACTGAAAACACAACTTACTAAAACCTCTAGGGAACAGCCAAAGCAGTGATCAGAGGTCAACTCATAGCAATAAGCAAACACATCAAAAGGCAAGAAAAAAATGACTTTGACTCTCTAACTCAACATCTCCAACAAATTGAAAAAGAACAGCAAGAAAACCCAAAACATTCTAAAAAAACCGGAAATTATACAAATTAGAGCAGAAATAAATGAAATAGAAAATAGAAGAACAATTGAAACCATCAACAAAACAAGGAGGTGATTCTTTGAAAAGGTCAATAAAATCCACAAACCATTAGCAAAACTTAAAAAGGAATAGAAGTGGTAAAAGACAAATACTCCAAATAAAAACGAAATGGGCAACATCACAACAGAACCAAGTAAAATAAAAAGGCTAACAACTAAATATCATAAAAAACTATCCTCATGCAACAATGAATGAATGGAAACCCAAAATATCTGTAAATGTTCATTAAAATTAATAAAATGTAATTAAAAAAAACTATACTCAAGCAAATATGAAAACCTAGAGGAAACGGACAAATACTTAGACATTCACAACCCACCTACACTAACACCAACCGAAACTGAACACCTGAACAGACGAGGTTGTGGAGAAACTGGGGTCCTTATTCACTGTTGGTTGGACTGTAAAATATTGCAACCACACCATTTGCCAGAGAATTAGTTTTGGGAGTCCGGGCCGGGGACAGAGGCAGAGCTTTCCTCATCTCCACGCCTCATTCAGGTATCGCACGGAAAGACGGGGAGGTCGCAATCGCCAGAGAATTAGTTCTGTGGCCCTCGGCCAAGAAACAAAAGTTGTACACTGGTCCTGGAGGACACATTCTCTCTTCTGGGAAGCCATCCGCTTGCATCAGCACCAGGCTGCAAACAGAAGACAAGTGGTATTAACCCACAAGAAGTCAATCTTGGAGTGGAAGTTTAAGAGGCCTTCTTCTCAGGATCTTCCAGGAAAAGAAACTGTACATGAAAGTTGTACTTAAGAACTTTAAATTGAAGTCACACTGAGCGCATCATAAGAGACTGACAGCAGCATTATATGGTCAGAATCAGGAATCCTGATTACTTGAGACTTAGCACATCACATCAGGGGCTGGTCAATGGGAGACGGGTGTTGAATGTTGTAAGCAAAAGTAGGAAGGGTTGGTGGTGGAGTAGTGAAAGGGTGGATTTAAAAACAACAACAGGGTGGGGTTTGGGGAGGTGCGGGGAGGGGGATTGTGTACCAATGAGGGAGTTTTTCTTTTGCTTTTCAAGGAGAGGAGCAAATGGGGGGGGGGGGGGTGTGTGCGGGGAGAAGGGTGCAACAATGAATGAATGGAATCCCAAAATCTCTGTAGATGTTCATTGAAATGAAAAATAAACAACCTAAATTTAAAAAAAAAAAGAACAACCCCAAAACCAAGCAAACATGTAGCAGGGTGGGCAGCAACATTGAATATTGGTCTTTCTAACTGGTACTCTCTTCTGTAGAATGTTTATCTGTCAGATACTATTATATATATTTAAAAATTGAGAAAGACTAGGAAGACGGATTGGCAAGCCCCTTCTGAAATTACAGGCCTTCAAAAACCCTATTTTACAATAGAGCACAGAAAGCAGGAGCGCCATCCACTTCCAAAATGGCTTGCCTCGGGAAACTCTATGTACGAACAGTGCTCAGGCCATTCGTTCACAGGGTCGCTATGAGTCGTCTACAACTCGACGTCATCAAACAGCAATAACAATGACGACGAAAAAGAGAGAGCTACGTTGGCCTAGTGGAAAGGAAGCTATGCTACCAAGCCAAAGGTGGGTGATTTTCATCTGTGGCCCTCGACCAGGTTCAAATTGTTTTCCTGTCAAACATTCTTCTAGGTGGTATAGCACTGGTCTGTTTGTTGCTGTACAGAGGTAACTCTTGGTTGCTGTGATGCTGAAGACTGTGACAGTGATGTTCCAGTCATGGTAATGGGTACCCATGGTGGACAGTGTTGGCTGGAGCTTCCCGACTAAATCAAGCCTGGAAGCAGGAGCGGCATTCATTTCTGAAATGGCTTGCCTCTGGAAACTCTATGTACGAACAGTGCTGAGGCCTTTACATTCATAGGGTCCCTATGAGTCGTCTACGACTCGACGGCATCAAACAAACAACAACAACTTGCCTGTTTGGAAAAACTTTTGTTCATATATTTCTTTACTCTGTAAAATCTCAATTGAGAATTTCACAGATAATATTAAATGTTTAGGCAAAGATGAATACAGAGAGAATAAGAATTTACTCAAGTAGAGGAGTGAATACTTTATTGTAAGAATTTCAGGTGGCATAATACAAAAGAAAAACATTAAAAAATAAGGACTAGGAACTGTAGAATGTTTTACAAAGATAGAAACACTAGAGAGATTCTGTATCCAAGGAAGTTCTGCCACTCATTGTACTAGTTGTGTTGTCCCACCCTCAGTGCTACTTTGTTTCTCTCTACCTATTTTTCCATTCATTATCTGCCCATTTATCTTCATAATTTTACATTTTACTCTCTCACACCTTTTGTTTAGTCATAATTTTATCTTGTGTGTGACACTTTGTTGCTCTAGTACACTTCGCAATGTCTCTATACATTCTACGATTTTCAACTACCTTTACAGTTGTCTCATTATTAACGTTTTTTTCTTATTCCTCTGAGAAGAAATTGACTATATTCTTGAGCAAGGTGTGCATTCCCAACCCAATCAACCTAATTTAATCAAGAGTTAAAGTTTACCTGGCCAGCTGGGACTATGATTATTTAAACCAGTTCAGCCCACACCAAATTACCTCTAAAATGTTAGTTTCTACAAGCTGAAATACCCTAAACAGTTTTCTTAATACATCAACTCTAGCCTTGTTCAATTTTTTTCTGAATTAAGATTTTCCCAAAAACTCATTCAGAGGAGGAATTAATTTGTATTGCCATCCTTTTCGATATGCTGAATCCATAAAGAAAGGGAGACTGACAGGAGCAGTCAGGGACAGAATCCCATCTCAGATGACTGGATAAGGGTGGGTAAAGTATAGTCACAGAATTTTAAACAAAAGGTGGGAACCCTTTTGGGGGGATTTTTTAATAGATAAGAAACAACAAATTTTAACCTATCCCTGTCTAAGGTAGCATAATCATAAAGAAAAAAAATCTCTTGCCATGGGATGAACAGAAATTTACAAATATTCAGAGCAGTGTTCTATCATTAATAAGATTCAAATCCACTGCTTCTCCTTAGGACTCTATTTTTTCACTACAAACTAGAGTTCTCATTCGGCACATTGGTGGGAAGAGTACCAAAGACTCAGACTCTAGGGAAGAAATAAAGTACATGGTGGTTTAAAGAATAATTCAAAAGCCTAGACAGGTGTAATCTGAAGACACGTGGTTTGAGGCCACTAGCTGCTGACAGGAGAAAGATGAGTAATCTCCTTCCTGGCGATTAACTGCCTCTGAAAACCCATCAGAGGGTCAGCTTTGGGTCGGTTTCAGCTTAACAGTAAATAACAACACAACAAGAAACCGGTATAGAATTAGGATCCTTAAGGAAGGTTGCAATAGTTACTATGTATACAACAGATGAGTTCTGTTCTCTTGTCATTATCCAAGAAGTTGATGTCTTCACAGTTGTACATACATGACAGCCTTGAATATAAATAATGACTCTCACCTGAGGAAATAGAGTGATGGCATGCATGAAATGAGTTTATTCTCTCTTGCAATCTTCCTAGAATAACCTCTCTTCAGGTTCTTACTAACCTTTCTCTAAACCCAAATGAACTACAAGGCTGAGTATTCTAATTATTATCCTTTATTTCCTCAACAAGATTGGCACAGTGACTTTAACAGTGGACTCAAACATATCAGAGACCATGATGATGGCACAGGATAGACATAACAAGGTTCAGATCTGTTTGTTTTTCTTAGGGTCACTATGAATCTAAGTTAACTCAACAATGATTAGAGGCATCAACCTCTTCTTTATGTAAAATCATCTAAAGAAGTTTACTTTTGCCATTCGCTTACATGACCATCTATTCTTACTCATCCCATTCACTCTGGGCAGAAGAAATCACTGTTTCTAAAGGAAGTCAGACATTATTCTTCAGTAACTCTATACTCGCTTACTACCTTTTTTTGTAATTACATGAATGTTCTCAATGGCACAGGACTGTTTATATTTCAGGTGGCAGGACTTCATAATAACAGAGCACTTTCCAAGATGATATCTTCTACATATAAAACAGTAAGTTGCAGTCTGCCAAACACAGAAACATATAGTTAGAGTATTAAGTCTGGGGAAGGTCTCCCCGGGGTCTAGGGACTTTGGATTCTTAATCTTTTCCAGGTCACTGGCTTATTTAGTAATCTGGTAAACATAAATCAAATAGCATGTATCATTTCAAGATGTTTTCCAGGTCCCTGGGAAATTTATTTATACATATCACATAATGAAACTCTTATCTAGCTTTAAAAAAAAATCTAGTCTTGAGAAAAGGGGAGCAAACAAGGGAATTTTGGGCCCTTAATCCAAGAAATACAGTAGACTAGGGTAGAAGATAAAACCTTCAGGCTACTTTTTAAGAAGGGATTACAACTCTCTCTGAATGAGAAGAGTTTTATACCTAAATATGTCACAGATCATCCCTCTATGGAGGACTTTAGACTGACCATCATTGTACCTTTCCTGGAGTCCAGAAAATTACCTGTGGAAAGAAGAATATTCTTCCTTGTTATGATTTTAAAAATATCTGCCACAAACCTAAGAGCTAATTATGGAAATTTTACTCTCACAGAATCCAACCATCTCTCAGCCATATCTCTCCTCTCCTGTGATTTACTTTCTCTGAAAACCCTCTGAGAGTGAGTTATGGGTTGATTCAAACTCAATGGCACACAGTAAAAACTCCACCATATAACAACCACCACTCTGTCTCTAGAACTTACACTCAGATGGGCAGATCAAGGTGAAGATGCTCAGCAGGAACCACACTAACATTCTAGTAGCATTTAGGACTTTTGTCCTGTAACAGGTGCTTTCTGTTCCTCTTTTGTAATTTGCCCTTGGGCTATTTATCTGAGTCATAGAATCATAAAATTTCAGGGACTGACAGTATCACAATGTCTCCAAAACAATTCACTATATTCTAATAACCTCAAAGCATTCTCAATATGATGCTCACTCTGAGTTTTTGGAATTCTTCAACAACAAAATCTTTAACGTTTCATCACTAATAAATCAAAGAGCCTGGGTGATATAGTAGTAAAGGATTGGGCTGCAAATAAAATGGTCAGAAGTTCAACTACCCCATCTGATTCATAGGAGCAAGATGGGAAATTCCCCTTCAAAAAAGATTTACATCATTAGAAACCCAATAGAAAATCACTGTGAGTCAGACTTGGCTGCAGTAGGAATGAGAGAATAAAATGATTAACCAAAATCTACCTATAACTCTAACTTCTTTCTCCACCAATTCACCCAAGCCCTGAACCACTCACATCAGGTTTGTAGCACAGCTTCTTAACCATTTCATCACTGCAGCTTTCTGGCAGTTACTCAAAGTTTATTTTGCTTCTATGTGCAACTGAGTCTTTTTCTATGGGTGGAGACAGTGAGTGTGAGCTTTTCATCCATACCATTGTGTGAGTCAGATGAAATTTCTTTTTTCTTTCTTTTAATTTTCTCTCCTCTAATTACCCATCTTTTATTTGTGTCTTTTGATTTCTCTACGTCTGCATATCTATCTACCTACCTATCTTTTTTCTTTGTTACTTGTTTCCCTGGGTTATATTCAATAGATTGAAGAAAGACCTTTAGAGCTACACATCTGGCTTAAATTGTTTATTGAGGAAAGCATAGAATTAAATGTCCGTGAATGTGGAAAGGAAGCTGCTGAGTAGCTGTAGTTTAGGAATTTTCTAAAGTTACTGATAGTCTCGTAGTTTTCTCCTTGGTGAATCACTGGAGTTGGCCTGTTGGCTTTCTTCAACTGCTAGAGTCCATTCATAGACCATCTTTGACACTTCCAGTACCTGGGGCACATACATACAATGGCTTTGCTACTAGTTTCACAGAAGTTACCAAGTAAACTTTCTCTGCTGCTACTCCAGCAACAGTGGTGGGCAATCAACTGCTCATGTGTGTTATCTTATTGTGGATAGGATGTGGGTGAAAAGTTTCTCCCTTCTCTGAAATCTGCAATCCCTCTTCTCTCTGCAGCATCTTCTATAAACATCATTCTTTCAGGCAGGTATCCATCTGAAGCAAGCACAGGTAAGAATTTAAATTTGAGTTATTCACCCAGTCTGATAGAGTCAATTCTGCATGATTAGACATTAGAGGTCACATCTAGTATAATATTCCAGGGAAACATTTCAATGTTGTGTATTAGTTAAATTTAAAAGAAAAAAGGAGTCTAGGTCTCTATGGGCTATTCAGCACTCTTATGCCACAAATCAAAGGCATCAATTAGTCTTCTGTCATCCTTATTCATTGTCCAACTTTTAGCTATATAGCAAGTGATTGAAAATATTATGGTTTGAATCCCATGTACCTTGATCTTCAGAATGATATAGTTGCTTTTAAGCACTTTGGAGAGATCCCTATCAGCAGGCTTTCCCGGTTGCTGGTAAGGGAGTTGATTGTGAATCCAAGCAAGAAGAAATAATTGACAAATTCTAGCTCTTCATCTCTCAGGATATTAGCCTCTTGGAAATGATGATTGTTTTCTTGATACAGATATGTGTCTCATGTCTTTGATAATATGCAACAAGCATTTTAAGTCCTCCTCACTTTCAGCAAGCAAAATTGTGTCATCTGCATAACATAGGTTGTTGATGAGTCTTTCTCCAATCATATTGCCACATTCCTCGTCATATAGTCCAGCTTCTCAAATGATCTTTTTTCTGCATACAGATTGAATAGGATTACAGGGAAGATAAAGACCTGATTAACACCTTTCTTTATTTTAAACCTGCTTTATGCAGATGACACAACCGTGCTTACTATAACTGAGGAGGACCTGAGGTGCTTGCTGCAGAAGGTCAAGGACTGCAGCCTCCTATATGGATTGAAGCTCAACATCAAGAAAACAAAGATTCTCACCACTGGACCAATTGGCAGCATCAGTATGGATGGTGAAGAGATTAAGATAGTTA
>NW_006400161.1:1084388-1096492 GCF_000299155.1 Elephantulus edwardii
TTTGTCCCAGAGAAGGTGAAGCTGGAATGCTCCTTGGAGTCAAGGATTCTGAAGCTTTGTCTGACATATTTTGGGCATGTTGCAAGGAGGGACTGGTCCTTGGAGAAGGTGTCATGTTTGGCAGAGTGGAGGGGCGGCGAAGGAGAGGAAGACCTTCAATGAGATGGATCGATTCTGTGACTGGAGTGGTGGGAATAAGTGTGTTGTGTTTGGTATGGCTAGGTTGGCACAGGATGGAACGGCATTTAGGGCTCTTGTACTATGAGTCGCAAGTGACTCGATGACACATAACGATAACAACAACACTACTCCCTTGCTCTACTAATGCAACAGTTTCTTTGTCTAGGTACAGGTTTCACATGATCACGATTAAGTGTCTTGGGATTCCATTTGTTCCCAATGTCAGCTATAATTTATTATACTCCACACAGTCACAGAATAAACATAGATAGACATATTCACTGCTTTCAGCCAAAATCAATCTCACAACAGCAATGATATCCACTATGACATGGCTTTTTTTATATCCAGCCTGAATGTCTGGCAGTCCTCTGCTGTACTCTCCTAGCCATCTGTTTTAAATTTTATACTCATTTATTTGCAAAGTTTGAATACATTGTTTGTTTTTTCAGGTTTATTTTTTTAATTTTATTTTATACTGGTTTACATACAAAGTTCATAAAGTTCATATACAACGAATACACTATTTTTCACACCAAACCGTTCCTATTTCCTTTACTCTTTCCCATCAAATTGTATGACCCTATGGTTAACGCCCCTCACTGCCCATCCTCACTCCTCTGCTTTCACCCTTCCCCTCCAAGGATTCTCATAGTTATTCTACAATAATGGTTTTATAGAGTATTTTTCCTTATGGGACTGAGTTAGTTCGCTCAGCAATGTTCTCCAGTTCCTCCCAAGTTAGATAGTAATTTACAAAATCATTGCCCCTGTGTGCTGTGTAGTGTTCCATTGCATGAATGTACCATAATTTCTCAATCCCTTCAATCATGGTTGTACATTTGGGCTGTTTCCAAGTACTTGTGATGGTAAATAACATTGTTAGGAACATTGGCATACAAGTTTCCATTCATGCCTCAGTTCTCCTTCTCTCAAGGTATATTGCAAGCAGTGGAATAGGTGGATCATATGGAATTTCTAAATTCAGCTTTTTGAGGACGTGCCAAACTGCCTTCCAGAGTGATTGCACCATTTTACAATCCTACCAACAATGTATAACAATGTATATCTTGCCACATCCTCTTCATCATTTATTACTTGTTGTCTTGTTAAAATTTGCCACTGCTACTGGAGTGAGGTGGTATCTCATTGTGGTATTGATTTGCATCTCTCTTATTGCCAGTGATTTAGAACATTTTTTCATATGCCTGTTGGCCATTCAAATATCTTCCTCTTTGAAAATTCTTTCCATTTTAAGTAGTCTTCAGCAAAATTTTACTTGCATGTGAGTTTAATGGTATTGTTTTTTGTTTGTTTGTTTGTTTGTTTTCATTGTCATTTTTTTTTAATTGGGAAAAACATATTGGGGGTACAAGGAGGTGAGGGTTGGGGGCAGAGGGGTGAGGATGGGCAGTGATGCAGTTGCAGAGCAGCAGAAATTGGTTGGTAGGGGGAGCAGGAGAAGGAAATGAAAAGGATCCAGTGAGGTCCAGATGCTACAGGGGAATGATAAGCATTTTCCAATGGTAATTAAACCAACTGTCTTATTGATTTGGGAACTGTATTCTGACTCTCTGGCTTCTTCATGCTGAACAGGCACGTTGATGTGAATGGGGAAAGGGAGGACACTTTATCACCTTACTGGTGATCTTGGGTTAAGGCTGCTTGCCTTCTTGTTCTGTTAGAAGATATTTTCCTGTCATTTCTCTGGACTGCAAGGTGTTTTCCCAGGTGCATCCAGGTGGTTGAACCCAGAGGCTCCATCCTCCTTTGCTTCTTTGGCTGGCAGTTGTATTTCCTTTTAGTCACTGGCACTGGGTTTGGGGTCAGGTCTGAAGTAGAACTCAGTGGCAAGGTTACCTATAGGAAAGGGAGCAAACCTAGAGAGAACAAACTTGTGAGTTACAAACAGAGGAGTTTTGGGGGTGTTGCTTTCAGGTTTACCAGGGGAGAGGGTGGCAGAAAATAGCCAAGATAAAAATTCTCTGGATATCCTAGGCATTTTTTTTCCTACCCAGGGGTCAGATGGCACAATCTGGGGACTGAGGAGCTCACCCTGAGGGCTGTGACTGCTCGCCCTGAGCCGAGGGCTGAAGACAGCCTGTCCCGAGCAGGGCAACACCCCCCATGGGCTGACTGGTACACTCCCCCTGTAATTGCCCCCACCCCAATCTGGTCCCCTTGCCTGACCAAGGACTGTGTGGCCAGGGACAGCATCTCCAATTTCAGCACCACCCATAAGTGATCATACTATAATTTGAAGTAGGTGTCACTGCCCTCCCCTTTTATAAATGGCAAAGGGAACCCAAGACTTGTGAACAGGCTCCCCCCAGGTCTAAACAGCTTTTGGCAGAAGCATTCAACAGATCAAAATATGTGGTGCATTTAGGATATCGGTCATCTTGGACATGCTGCCACTGTTAAGTGTCATCAAGTAGACAACTCACAGTGACTTTCAACAATCGATTGTATAGGTGATCATCTTCTCTGGCTTTCCAAGGAACCCCAAAACTGCAGGTGGCTGGGTGCATGCCCCCCCACAGGCAGCGGGGTGCACGTCCCATCTCCCATGTGGCAGCCAGCGGGGGCGCACCACCCCCCAGCGCGGTCAACTGGCAGCGCACGTCATCTCTAGGCAGGCACGTGTCATCTCGTGTGTGGGCAGCTGGCGAGCGCATGCCATCTCCCAGCACGGGTGGCCACTGGTCACGTGCCATCTTCTGTATGGGTGGCTGGTGGGCGCAAGCCATCTCTGGAGCATCATCTCCCACACAGGCGGCTGGTAGGTGGGCATCATCTCGAGCATGGGCGACCGGCGGGTGTGTGTCATCTCTCAGTGGGCACAAGCCATCTCCCACATGTCATCTCCCCCACAGGTGGCTGGCGGGCATGCTTCATTTCGCGTGTGGGAGGCCAGTGGCTGCCCGCTTCCCCTGCCGCCACCATCTTGGCTCCAAGAATTCTCCCCAGAACAAGTCCACTTTGCTGCAGTGTGGTGGCTCTGCTGCACCAGTCCTGGGGAGGCCCGGTGCCCACTCTCCATCCTGGGCGAGGGATTCCATAGGTTCCAACTGTGGGAGCTTCATGGAGCTGCGGCTGCAGTGTGGCACAGTGCGGTCTCTGCAGGAGGGAGTTGGGAGCTGAGGCATTCCTCCTTGGGAATCCTTGAATTCCTGTTGTTGAGCCTCAATCTTCACTGAAAACCGGTCATCAACTGTTTAACAGTTCAATTATCAATAAACAGAAGTCTGTAGAAGGCCATAGTGGCCCTGTTCCAAGTGGTCCGCTGCTCCCGCAGTTCACCACGTTGTCTTCGCCTCCTATTAATGGTATTGTTTGGTAATTCCCACATTCTGTTGGATTGGCTCTTGAGAATGACAACAAGTATGGATCTCTTCCAATCAGTTGGTCATACTTATTCTCGTGAACACATCCTGGGTTATGAAACATGTCAGTTGGAAACACATCAATTCTAGGAGCCTTATTTTTTGGTTAGTGCCTTCAATAAAATTTTAACTTCTTCTTTAACCATTAGTGGTTCTTAATCATATCCTACTTCTTGAAATGGTTTTGTCTGCCAATAGATTTTTTTGCTATCTAGGCTCTGTGCAGTCCTTCCTCCTCCTCCTCCTCCTCCTCCTCCTTCTTCTTCTTTTTGTTAGAAGAAATTTCTTTTGTGACAACGCATCAGCAGGAGTCAGACCAAGTGGCTCACCACTCCAGTGTCTGCTCATCCCCGGGTGAGTTTCAAGGTTATCTATACCACATATCAGGATTGCACATGTATATAATCATTCTCACAAATAGCTTAAATAAATATCTAATCTATAAGGACAAATTATAACTTCTGATTATAGTTCATCCCTAGGACTACATGTATTTTTACTATATGTTTTAGGGCAGTTTTTTAAATTGGTTTGCATACAAAGTTTGTATACATTCTTTTGAGGTTCCCAGGATATTCAGGATCTTTGAATTTGTTTTTCAGGTCTTTCAGCTTCAGAAATGCTGAGTTCTTCCCTTCTTGTTTTCTACTTCCAGCACATTTCTTCACACTAATTTATTTTGTCCTTTCAAATTGCTTCTTCAACAACTCTTTCATTTATTTTTTCAGTGTTCTAGTGCAGTTTTCAGAATTTCTTCTGACATTAATTTTGGTCTTTTATTTCTCCTTTGTCTTTGTAATGTGTCTCTGCTCTCTTCATGGATTACTTCCTGATGTCATCCCATAAATCATCTGATTTTTTTTTCTCTGTATGTTGAGATGTAACCCATATTGAAGGCTGGGAACTTTGATATTCTGCAGTAAGTCTTCTTCACTTCATGTAAGTAAGTCTGTGTCATATGTTGATGAGTCTTCCTCCAATCCTGATGCCATATTCTTCTTCATATGGTCCAACTTCTTGAATTATTTGTCCAGTATATAGGGAGCTCTGGTGGCCTAGTAGCAAGAAGTTGCACTGCAATCCCAAAGGCATGTGGTTTGAATCCAACAGCTTCTCTGCAATTTACTGCCCCTGAAAACTAGCTGGAGGGTCAGCTATGGGTTAAAGGTACACAACAACAACATAGATTGAATAAGTATGGAGAAAGGATACGACTTTGATGCATGCCTTTCCTGATTTTAAATCATGCAAAATTGCTTTTTCAGCTCACACAACCGCTTTTTGGTCTATGTATGAGTTGCATGAGCACAGTTACATATTCTGAATTCCTGCTCTTTTCAACGTTATTAATAATTTAATATGGTCCACACAGCTAGATGTCTTTGCACAATCAGCAAACCAGAAGTAAACATCTTTCTGGTATTCTCTGCTTCCAGGTCACTTCTCTGTAATTTTACCAGGCTCTAGTGGTTTGTATGTTACTGTGATGCTAGAAGATATGCCATCAATATTTCAAATTTCTTCTTGGTGAATACGTTTTGATGGAACTTCCAGACTTCAATGGACTAAACAGTAGAATCTGACATCCACTACTGAAACACTGAAAGTCCTATGGATAGAGGAAGTTGAATAGTGGGAGGCTGTGGCGTAGGATGGGGAGAAGCCATTTTCCTCAATTCTGAGAAAGATAGTAACCACCCTCATTGTTTTGTACCAGTGCAGATTTACAGAAAATATACTTTTCCTGAGTTTAGAAGAGGCTTTGACTCTAGGGACATCATTACCAATGTCAGATGGGTGTTCGCAAAAAGCAGAGAGTACCAGAGGAATGTCTGTCTGTGTTTCATTGACTATGCAAAGACATTTGACTGTATAGATCACAACAAATTGCAGCTAATCTTGAGAAGAATTGGAATCTCAGAACACTTATTTGGGCTCATGCAAAATATATACTTGAACCAGGAGGCAGCCATCAAAACAGAGCAAGGAAACACTGCCTGGTTCAAAATCAGGAAAGGAGTGCCTGTCTCCATATCTTTTCAATCTGTATGCAGAACAGATCATTTGAGAGGCTGGTCTTTATGAGGAGGACATCACTTTATTTGGCATCAAGACTAAAAGAAGATTCATTAACAACCTGAGTTATGTAGATGACACCACATTTGCTGCAACTGAGGAGGGCCTCTAGTGTTAACTGCAAAAGGTCAATGACTACAGTCTGCAATATGGTTCAACATCAAGAAAATGAAGACGCTCATCACTGGGCCACTTGGCAACATCATGATAGGTAGAGACTGAGACTGTTAACAGTTTCAGCTTGCTTGGTTGCACAATCAAGCCTCTTCGCACCAGCCGTCAGAAAATCAAAAGGCAAATTGTATTAGAAAAATAGTCTGTTATTGAACACTCCAGAGTGTTGGCCAGCAATGATGTCAGTCTGGAGACTAAGGTGTGCCTTATCCAGAACATGGTCTTTGCAATTACTTACAATGCATCAGAGAGCTGGACAATGATTAAGGATGATAGAAGAATTGATATTATTGAATTGTGGTGCTGGAGAAGAATATTGAACCTACCCTGGGCTGCCAAGAGAACTAACAGGTATGTCCTGGAGTGGGTGAAACCAAACTACTCTTTAGAGGCAAGGATTTTGAGCCTCTGTTTTACATACTTTGGGCATGTATCCAGGAGGGACCAGTCTTTAGAGAAGGGTATGGTGCTTGGAAGGGTCAAGGGACAGTGCAGGACAGAAAGACCCTGGATGAGATGGTTTGACACAATAACTGGGGTAATGAGGTTAGGTGTGTCAGAGACAGTGAGATTGGCTCAGGATAGAGCAGAGTTCATGGATCTTGTGCAGAGGCTCACTATGAGTTATAGTCTACTTAATGACACATAACAACAACATACACAAAAGCTCATTTCTTGCTCTGCTAGTTGCTAACTAAGTGGCTTCGGATAAGTTTTTGAACTTTGAAAAGAATTTTGCGAATTTCATAGGGTTTTTACTCTTATTGTTATTATGATTATAATTATTTTATTAAAGCCTTTGAAAGGAAGAATGTAATTATTACTTATAAAGCCTCAAGTCTAACTGCTCACAGAATGCTTTCAGTTTATGAATCAGCTTTGACCCTCTATCTAGGGTCAATGTAAAAATCTTTGATCAGAGAGAACTATATACAGAGAAAGGCAGAAGTGACAGAGTAATGGCTCCAGCTATTATTTGCCATGCAAGAGTCTAGCAGTAGAAATGTTACTGTGTCTTGGAGTCTTGTTAAAGGTTAACTTTCATCAAGGCTGAGATTTTTTATGGGTGTTGAAGTGGGCAGGAAGATCAAGGACAGGTTCGAGAATGACTTTTGAAGTCCGAATATCTCGTTCAGAACAGACAGCCTAGTTTTCCTTGGATGAGTGAGAAATCAGAGCATTAATTGAGCTCTAATTTATGAAGATTGAATAAGAATTTGATCCACTCTCAAACACTCAGAAATAGTCTATATTATGATAAAATGCAATTATATGTATTTACCTCAGTCATCTAGTCTGACTTTTAGATTTATAGTTACAATGGAATAATATGGTATTTTGGAATAATAATCCAACCTTTTAGAAAGTTTGAAATATTATAATTTTACATATCACAAGATGAAATAATAATCATTGTGATTTACCAAACCTCCTGATGCTTTAATATTTACTTAATTAATATCAGGACCCATTCTTAATACCTTCTTGTGCACCATGTTCAAAAGGGAATCTAAAAATCAAGTATCATCCATCTACTCACATGGATTCTTTTTCCCATCTCCATTGTCACCATCCTAATCTATTATTATCGGGACCATATAGTTGCCATAAACTTTGGCCTCTCAGCTGTTAGTTTTCCCCTTTGTGGTATATTCTTCATAAATCTGTCAGATAAATTTTTAACAAAAAATATTATTTACATTTAAGTTTACAGAGCAGACTGGTACCCTCTTCAACCATTCAGACATATATTATTTTATTACATTGATTACAACTCCCACATTGTGCCATCACTAATTCCATTATCATTTTATTATTCCTATTTTATTTTATCCCTTCATCTTCTTCCCTTCTACTTTCTGAGTTTTATTGTTGAACAAATATTGTCCTTGTGAGCATGAGTGATCAAGTGTTTTAAGTGTTGATAACTTTGTGTTATTGTTCATCTTAAAAATCTGTCTATTGTCTGGTTGAAAATTGTGCTTCAGTGGTGAGTTCAGTTCCAAGCTCAAAGGAAGACAAAAGACCACAGTCCATTAATCTCTACTCAGGCCAGTAAGCCTAGATATTAGTGTCATTTTAAATTTGTTCTACATTTACCTTCTGCTCTATCTAGGCCCTTCTATTGTCTTTCCTTTCAGGCCAGTTAGCAGTAGCAACTGGGCACCATGGAGTTCCTCTGGTCTCAGGGTTGTGGAAGTTGAGGATTGTGAGACTCATTTGTGCTAAGGAATATTTCTTTCCCATGTGCCTTTTGTTTTCTTCATTCTTCTTTACTCCAGAGAGAGGTCACTCAAGACTTCAATGTCCTCAGTTACTGCTCACCAGTGTAGAGTATGAAATACTGTCCTTGTGGACTCTATTATGCCAGTTTGAGGTCTCAAGATTTTTGGTTACACCCCCTATTGAATACTATTTACATGGATATATTTGCAGCACATACAAATACTCATAACTGACAAACCTACTAATGATCATCCTTTTTACTTAACCACATCTGTTCATCTTCTCTGTTTGCCTAGGTAAGCACTTGTAGATTAATACTTGTTATTACTGGTAATGTAGAGTTGTTTATATAATGTTATTGTTGTTGTTAAGTGTTGTCAAGTCACAAACAACTCATAGTGACCTTATCAACAAAACACCTGAACTCTATTGTATAACTATCATTGTTTATCCAAGTTCATAGAGTTTCTGGAAGCAAGGTACTTTGGAAGTGGATGCCTTCCACTCCTGCTTCCAAGCCTGTTTCAATCTGGGAGCTCCAACAAACACAGTCCACCATGGATAACTATTATCACATTTGACATATCAGTGTTTATCATCACAGCAATCACTAGGTTCTTCTGTACAGCAAATTGACAGATGAGTGCTATATTACTTAGAAGAACGTTTGACTGAAAATCAATTAAAATCAGACCTGAAGGCTGCAGGCCCAAGAGCCCAATTTCCTTTTAAATATGAGGCAAATTCAATCAATTCACACCCAGTTGTAAACAAAACCAATAAAGAAGCAAATAGTCCACACCCAAACCTCTACAAAAATAAGAATGGATTATTGAAATCTGTAACTTTTGGACAGTTTGCTGCAACTTCCTTTTCCTTAATAATAGCATGTTTTTGTTGTTGTTACTAAGTGCTGTCTAATACCACTCATAGAGACACTATGAACATAAAATCTAAACACTGTTTCATCCTGTGCCATCCTTATCATCTCTAATATACTTGATCTCATTGCTGCAGTCACTGTGTCCATCCCACTGAGGGTCTGCTTTCTTTCACTGACCAAATATGATGTCTCTTTCCAAGGAATATCCTCTCCTAACAATATACCAAAGGAAGCCTCACCATTCTTGCCTCTAAGGAGCATTCTGACTACACTTTCTCCAGGATATATTTGATTGTTATTTTTGTTTGTTTGTTTGTTTTTGTAATTTTTATTTTATTTTAATAATTTTAATGAACATTTACAGAGATTTTGGATTTCCATTCATTCATTGTTGCACTTCTCTCCCCGCCCAGTCTTTGCCCCTTACCCCAGTTCTCTTCTCTCTTTGAAAAGTAACAGAAAAACTCCCACCCTGGTACACAATCCCCACATCCCTCCCACCGCCCCAAGTACTTTCCACTATGCAACCTTAATTGTGAACTCTTGTGATAACCATAACATCCTATCATACATCACTTTTAAATTATTCTCTCCCTCATCTGTTTCAGTGCAGTATACACAATTTATCCAGTTTTTCTCAGTCTTACCAGAACCCTCTTATCAGTCCCATTTTACAACAGTGGCATCATGCAATATTTGTCCTTTTGTGACTGAGATATTTCACTCAGCATAATGTACACCAGGCTCACCCACTTTGAATAATATTGCATGAGTTCCTTGTTTTTCAATGCAGGTTTGTATTCCATTGTGTGAATATACCACAGCTTTTCTATCCATTCGTTCGTTGATGGGCACCTGGGTTGTTTCCAACTCCTTCCTATTGTGAACAAAGCTGCGATAAACATGAGTGGGCAAACATCTGCTTGGATGTTAGTTATGGGTTCTTTGGGATATATTCCCAGTAGTGGAATTGCTGGGTCAAATGGTATCTCTATTTGCAACTTTTTCAGAAAGCACCATACCGCCTTTCACAGTGGTTGTACTGTTTTACATTCCCACCAACAGTGAATAAGGGTTCCAGTTTCTCCACAAATTCACCAGCATTTGTTGCTTGCTGTTCTGTTAAATTTTGCTATTCTGACCGTGGTAAGATGATACTTATAGTTGTTTTGATTTGCACCTCTCAGAGCTAGGGATTTTGAACATTTCTTCATGTGCCTGCTGGCCATCTGAATGCCTTCTTTGGTGAAATGTCTGTTCATATTCTGTGCCCATTTTTCTATTGGATTATTTACCTTTATTTGTTGTGGTGCTCAAGTATTTTATAAATTCTAGATATAAGTCCCTTATCTGAAATGTCATTACCAAATAGTTTTCCCCAGTCTGTTTCTTCCCTTTTTACCCTGTTGGAGAAGGTTTTGGATGTGCATAGGGATTTGATTCTTAGAAGGTCCCATTCATCTATTTTATTTTCTCCTGGTTGTAGATTTTTCAGAATACTTTGGAGACTGTTTATGTTGTGGATGAGGACTACTAGAGTTCTTCCAAGCTTTTCTTGAATGAAGTTTATAGTCCTTGGTTTTAGTCCAAGATCCACGATCCACCTTGAGTTGGTTTTTGTATATGGAGTGAGGTGTGGAACTTACTTGAGTCTTCTGCAGATAGTTTTCCAATTTTGCCAACACCATTTGTTAAAAAGGCTGTCGTTTCCCCACTTAATTGATTTCATTTCCTTGTCAAAAATCAGTTGACCATATGTAGATGGGCTGATTTCTAGGTTCTCAATTCTATTCCATTGATCTATACATCTGTCATTGCACCAGTACCATGCTGTCTTAACACGACAGCAGTGTAGTAGGATTTGAAATCAGGGCGTGAGATGCCTCCTACCTTTTTTCTATTTTTGAGGAGTGTTTTGCTTATTCGGGGCTTCTTTCCATTCCAAATGAAACTGGACTTTACCTCTTCCATCTCCTTGAAGAATGGGATTGGTCTTTTTATTGGGATTGCATTGAACGTGTACATTGCCTTTGGTAGTATTGCCATTTTCACAATGTTGAGTCTTCCTATGCATGAGCAGGTGATATTCTTCCACTTCTCCAGGTCTCTTTTTGTTTCTTGTAGTAACGTTTTGTGATTTTCTTTGAATAGATCCTTTGTGCTTCTAGTTATATTTTCTCCCAAGTGTTTAATCTTGTGATTCGCTATTGTGAAGGGTATTGTTTTTCTTAGTTCAGGCTCTGTATTCTCTTTGTCACTGTAGAGAAAACCAAATGATTTTTGTATGTTGATATTCTATCCTGCTACTTTGCTAAATTGGTCAACTCTGTCCAATAGTTTTCTTGCTGAGTCATTAGGGTTTTCTAAGTATACTATCATATCATCTGCATAGAGAGATAATTTTACCTCCTCTGTGCCAATTTGGATACCTCTTATTTCCTTCTCTTGTCTTAATGCTATCGCTAAAACTTCCAATACAGTATTGAATAAGAGAGATAATGGGCATCCTTGCCTAGTTCCTGTTCTTAAAGGGAATGCCTTTATCCTCTCTCATTGAGAACAATGTAGGTTCTCAGATTTGCATAAATACTTTTTACTATGTTGAAGAAATTTCCCTCTAATCCTATTTTGTTGAGTGTTTTAATCAGGAAGGGGTGTTGGGTTTTATCAAAGGCCTTTTCTGCATCAGTTGATAAAATCATGTGTTTCTTTTTCTTTGCTTTGTTAATGTGATGAATTACATTGATTTTTTCCTTATATTGAACCATCCTTGCATACCTGTTATAAATCCCACTTGGTCATGATGGATTATTTCTTTCATGTATCCTTGAATTCTATTGGCCAGTATTTTATTCAGGATTTTTGCATCTATGTTCATAAGAAATATTGGCCTATAGTTTTCTATTTTGGTGATATCCTTTCCTGGCTTTAGTATCAAGGATATGTTTGCTTCATAGAATGAATTTGGGAGAATTCAATCTTTCTTTATTTCCTGAAATAGTTCAGGTAGAATTGGTGACAATTTTTCTTTGAATGTTTGATAAAATTAACTTGTAAAAGCATCTCGTCCGGGGCTTTTTTTGGTTGGAAGTTGTTGTATTACCTTTTCAATTTCTTCTTTTGTAATGGGTCTGTTCAGATGTTCAATTTCAGTTTCTGTTAGTTTAGGTAGGTTGTGC
>NW_006400161.1:1099032-1106839 GCF_000299155.1 Elephantulus edwardii
TTACCTTTATCTTGTTGTGGTGCTCAAGTACTTCATAAATTCTGGATATAAGTCCCTTATCTGATATGTTATTGCCAAATACTTTTTCCCAGTCAGTGGCTTCCCTTTTTACCCTATTGGAGAAGTTTTTGGATGTGCATAGGGATTTGAGTCTTAGAAGATCCCATTCATCTACGTTATCTTCTCCTGGTTTTAGTTGGTTCTGTTGTGATGCTGCCTGATTCATCTCTTATTCACATTATTTGTGTTTTCTCTTTCTTTTCTTTGTGAGTTTTGCTAATGATTTGTTGATTTTATTGACCTTTTCAATGAACCAACTCCTAGTTTTCTTGATAGTCTCAATTGTTTTCACTTTTCTATTTCATTTTATATAATGTTTATAATTTTGGGTTTTTTAGGGGATGTTGGGTTTTTTTGCTGTTCTTTTTCAATTTGCTGAAGATGTTAAGTTAGAGAGTCAATGGTCAATTTTTCTTGCCTTTTGATGTGTTTGCTTATTGCTATAAATTGACCTCTGATTACTGCTTTGGCTGTTTCCCTGAGGTTTTGGTAAGTGGTGTTTTCATTGTCATTTGTTTTCAGAACCTTTTTAATGTCATTTTTTATTTCTTCTAGTACCCAGTCATGTTCAAGCAAGGAGTTGTTCAGCTTCCAAGTGCATGGTTTTTTCTCCTTTATCGTCCTATTTTTAATTTCTAATTTTGTAGCATTATGGTATGAAAAGATGATTTGTATTATTTCTATGTTTTTTAATTTATTATGGATGCTTGCCTTGAATCCTAGAATGTGATCTATTCTGGAAAATGTTCCATGTACATTGGAGAAGAAGGTATACTGTGTTGTTTTGGGGTGCATTAGCCTATAAATATCTATGAGGTCACGTTGTTTTATTGTGTGGTTTAATTCTTCAGTATCTTTTCTGGTAGTTCTATCTTTTCTTGATAAAGGTGAATTGAAGTCTCCAAGTATTATAGTAGTGTTGTCTATTTCCTTTTTCAATTTTGTTAATGTTTGTTTCATGTATTTTACACGTCTTTCATTTGTTGCATAGATATTTATTATTGTTTTGTCTTCTTCTTCTATTGACCCTCTCAGCATTATGTAATGACCTTCCTTGTCCTTTGTGATGGTTTTCACATTGATATTTATTTTCTCAGAAATTAATATCGCTACTCCTGTTTTTTCTGGTTGCCATTTGCTTGGTATATTTTTCCCCACCCTTTAATTTTTAGTCTGTCTTTATCATCAATTTTCAGGTGTGTCTCTTGTAGCCAATATATTGTTGGATTTTGGCTTTTTATCCCGTCTGCTACTCTTTTTCTCTTCAGTGGTGCATTTAAACCATTTATATTCAGTATGATTATTGAGAGGCAAGGTTTTATTGCTATCACTGTATTGAGTTCTTTTTGGTGTTGTTGCTAGTTACTGTGGTCCATGATGCTTTCTGTCGTATCTCTGTACGAAGTACATCTCTGAGTCTTTCCTGCAATGCTGGTCTTGTTTTTACAAACTCTCATAGGTTTTGCTTTCCTGGGTATATCTTGATCTATCCTTCATATTTGATGGATCATTTTGCTGGGTACAGTATTTTTGGTTGACAGTTGTGTTCTCTGAGTGTTTGATATATGTCCTTCCACTCTCTTCTTGCCTGCATGGTTTCTGCTGAGAAATCGGCACTTAATCTTATCTGTTCTCCCTTATAGGTTACTCTTTGTTTCTCCCTTGCTGCTTTCAGGATTCTCTCCTTATCTTTGGTTCTGGCAAATTTAACTATGTTATGCCATGTTGTTTTTCTTTTGGGGGTCTAGTCTATATGGTATTCACTGAGCTTCTTGTATGTATATTCTCTCATTCTTCTTTATGCCTGGGAAGTTTTCCTCTAGTAATTCTTCCACAATTTTTTCAGTGCCTTTACTTGCTTCTTCCTGTTCTGGGATTCCAATGATGCGCATGTTATTTCTCTTGATGGTGTCCCACATTATTCGTAGGGTTTTTTTCTTTTTCTTGTCTTTCTGAGCCTGCTTTTTGCTCTAGCAGATCAGTGGTGACAATTTTGTCTTCTATTTCACTGGTTCTGTGTTCTATCTCTTCAACTCTGCTCATGTGTCCCTCCATCATGTTGACAGCATCTGAAACATTGGACATCATATTTTGGATAGTGGTTTCTTGTTTTTCCAGTGCCACTTATGTCTCGTTTGTTTTCTCTACATTGTTCTGAACTTTTTTTTTTAGTTCCTCCTGGTTTTTGCTTGTAGTATCCAGTAATTCTTCAAGTTTGTCTTCCATCCATTGAAAATATTCAATCATTGTTCTTTTAAACTCTGTATCAGAAAGTTTCATCAGCCTTTCTGGCTTCAGGAAATCCATTGATACTGTGTCACCCTTTGGGGGTGACATCTTGCTTTGTGCATGTGTATTGTGTGGGACAGCTTGCTTTCTTTGAGGCATTGGTATGTTCTTGATCTGAAGATAATTCTCTAGAGATCAGTTAGGTAGCTATCCCACTTGTGTTTTTCTCTGAATGTCTGACTCCAGGGAAATGTCAGTTCAGAGCCTGTGAGAGCAGCCTCTTTTAGGTAAGGCAGGTTAAGGTTCTCCGGATTAAAGGCAGGTTGATTAACCAGATGTGTTGACACAGGTGTGAAGCCAAATGGAGTGGGGCATACACGTGGTTGGGGCGATCACAAGGGCAGGTCAATCACTTGGGAGACCTCACTCAGACCTAAATTGTCTGGGTGTGCTTACAATCGGGGTCCCTATTCAAATTCCAGCTCTCCGTCTCCCACCCAGTGGTTTTCATTCACTGGTCCCTGTCCAGTGGTGCTCATGCAGTTGCCCTTGCACAGTGGCCCCTGCCCAGGAAGGTTCCCGGGTCCAAGTGGACTCAACAAGACAAAGTCAAATTCCCTCTGGCTGGTCTGCAGAGTCACAAAATTCAGCCATAGTATCACTGGCCCACTCATTCCTGGGCAGTTGGCGTGGCCCAAGAGAGCTCAGCCAAATTCCCACCAGTGGGATCACCCTTGGGTACTCTCCCCGATAATCTGTGGTGCCCAAGAAAACCCAATTAGGATCCTACCAGCCTTTCTCATGGCAGATCAGTCCCACAGCAGCTCAATTGGTGGCTTACGATAATGGCTGGATAAGCAGTATGCCTTTGTGTGCTGACTCAGAATTTACTGTCCACGGCTGTTGGTATGTCTCTGTGCTACATCAAGGAGTCTCTAGTGGCCATGGAGCACCACCAGGGTTCCAGAGTTGTGAAGAGGCTACCAGGGTGTGCCAGAAATGTGGAGGTGCGGGATGGTGGTGGGGTGGTGTCCCTGGACACGGTGATGTGGCAGGGGTGGGGGTGCAGGGCTTGGGCAGCGCTGGGAGTTAGGGGTTGCAGTTCCCAGATATTAAACTTCCAAGTCACCAGTCCTCAGCCTGATTGTTATTTTGACAGTCCATAGAATACCTGACACTCTTCTTCACAACCACAACTCAAAGGTATTTTTTTCTTCCGCCATTCTTATTCATTGTCCAGCTCTCAGTGGTTGTAATGACCATGGCTTGAGTTGAGTGCACCTTAATCTTTAGACTGACTTCATTGTTTCTTGGTACTTTGGAAAGGTTCCTAATAGCTTTCTCAATGTAATTCGTCTTTTGATTTCTTGACTGGTAGTACAAATGGTATGGATTGTGGCTCTAAGCAAGATGAAGTCATTAACAACTTCAACCTTATTGTGTCAGTGATAAGGATCTTTATTTTCTTGATGTTGAAATGCAATCTATGTTGCAGGCTATAATCATGATCTGCACCAAGTGTTTCAGTTCTTCTTAATTTTTAGCAAGGAAGGTTGTGTCATCTACATAACAACTGTTGTTGATAAGTCTTTCTCCAATCCTGATAATAAATTCTTCTTCATAAAGTCCTGCTACACAAATGGTTTGTTCAGCATACATATTGAACAGGTATGGAGAGAATACAGGACTGAAACACATTTTTTTTCTTTTGAACCTTGCAGTGTTCCCTTGTTTTGTTTGAACAACAGATTTTTGGTCTATGTATAGTTTTCATATAAGCACAATTAAGTGTTCTGGAATTCCCATTCAAACTATGCTACCCATAGTTTGTTATGATCCACACAGTCAGATGCTTTTGCACAGACAATGAAACACAAATAGAAATTCTTCCAGTATTCCCTGCTTTCATTGCAATATATGTCTGAGTGGTTGAACGGAATATGAAATAGATACTGTGCTAATCACCATTTATTTTAAATAGTCTTTCTCTTTAACTAACTTACTTTGTGTCTATTCCACATGATTACTAATTTTACTTCTCCTTCAAGAATGTTTCATTCTGTTAGAATTTTTTTCCTTAACTTTTAAAATACTAATAGATTAATATAGTATTTGCCATTTTGTGCTTGACTGATTTCACTCTATATAATGTGCTCTAGGTTCAATCATATTACACAATACTTCACAAATTCTTTGTTAGTCTTTAACATTGTACTTTATTCCATTGTATGTATGCACCACAAGTTGTTTATTCATTTATCTGGTGATGTGATTGTACATTATTTCTATCTCTTGTCTGATATAAATAATACAGTGAACATGGATGTGCATACATCTCTTTGTGCTCCAGTTCTCATTTCTTCAGGTTACATACTTGGTAGTGAGAATTGTGAATCAAATTATATTTTCATGTCCAACTTTTTAGAAGGTGTCATACTATTTTCCACAGCAGCTGTACCATTTTAGGGTTTTATGAGCATTATATAAACATTTCATTCACAGGTATTTGTTGTCTTCTATGTTATTGAATTTTGTTATTATTGCTGAGGTGAGATGATATTTCACTGTTATTTTGATTCACTTCTCTTAAATCAAGGGAGCCCTGGTGGCTTACTGATAAAAAGTTGTGCTTCCAACCTAATGGTACACTATTCTACTCAACCAGGTGCCCAATGGGAGAAAGATGAGCAATCTTCCATATGATTTGTCTGCCTCTGAAAACGTGCTAGAGGGCAAACAATAAGTTGGTTCCAATTGTTATTATTTTTTTAGCATCAAGAGGGAACTGACTGAATTCCAACAGATTTTCAGAGGCAGTGTAATTGCACAAAAGGAGATTGCCCATCTTTATTCTGTAGAGCAGCTGGTGGATTTCAACCATATGCTTCTGGGATTGCAGCACAGTGTCTTAACACTGGGCCATTAATGTTCCCTAACTAGATCCAATTAGACAGTATGTAGTAACAACAAAAGAGGCTAATAAAAAGCATTTCCTCATGTGTTTGTTAGCAGCCTGAATGAAATATTTTCACATGTCTTCTGCTCATTTTTTTATTGGGTTGTCTATCTTTCTGTTATTTACATATTGAATCTTTCTATACATTTTAGAGATTAATCCTTTGTCAGAAATATTGCTGTCAAACACTTTTCCTCAAACCATAATTTATCTTTTCACTCTTTCAAAGAAGTCTTTTGATCCATTTAACTCTTAGAAGATTCTAGTAATTTAATCACTATTGAGTCAATGAGAAAATCTATTATGCCAGGAATGAAAAAGTGAGGAAAAATGAGGTTGCACCCCAGTCTAAAGATCATTTCTACATCCATCCTAAAGTATGACTGGAAAATATCAATACATATACAATGAAGATCTGTTAACATGTCATTCAAATATATGCACCAACAATGAAAGATAAAAAGAAAAAAATGAATATTTTTACCAAATTTTGCAGTCTGAAATTGGCCAAACATGTAATAGTGATTCATTAATAATAATTTATGATGGGAATGCAAAAGCTGAGAACAAGGAAAAAAGTCTAATAGTCTGCTGTCAGGGTCATCTATAGAGTACTGAAGAGCAATGATGTCAGTATAGAAACTAAGGTGTTTCTTATCCAGGCCATGGTCCTTGAAATTACTTTCTATGCATCATAGAGATGAACAATAACTAAGGATGATAAAAGAAGGCTCAATGCCTTTGAGCTGTGGTGCTGGAGAAGAGTGTTGAACATACTATGTATTTCCAGGAAAACAAACAAGTCTGTCCTGGAGAGGGTGAGACCAGGCTGCTCCTGGAGGCAAGGATTACATACTTTGAGAACGTGGCAAAGAGGAACTAGTCCTTGGAGAAAGACACCATGCTTGGAAGGGTGGAGGGACAGCACAGGAGAAGAAGACCCAGGATGAGATGAATTGACGCAGTGACTAAAGAAATGGAATTAGGTCTGTTGGAGACAATGAGATTGGTTCAGGAGAGGGCATATTTCAGAGCTAATATGCAT
Source organism: Elephantulus edwardii (assembly GCF_000299155.1). Lineage (NCBI taxonomy): Eukaryota > Metazoa > Chordata > Mammalia > Macroscelidea > Macroscelididae > Elephantulus > Elephantulus edwardii. The sequence continues at coordinate 1,105,323 of NW_006400161.1, forward strand.
AGGGTCACTAGGAGTCACAGGTGACACATAACAACAATAACAGATGGAAATTACAGACTTGATGACAGAAATGAGATTGGAGATAGAAGGATTAAATTTTGTACAGTGATTTATTTATTGTAAGTTACTTTGCTAAAAAAACATAAATGGCTACTATACACATAGACTTCACCTGATGGACTATAAGGGAATTAGACTGACAACAGAGAAGTTCAATATCAGCTGTGAAAATTAGGTCAGTGTTGATGGTTGAAAAGATGATCAACTAATTATATGCAAGTTCAGATTGAAGCTAAATCAAATGAAAACAAATCCACAAGAACCAAAATACAACATTGAGTCCATCTGGCATGAATTTATAAACAATCTCAAGAATAGGTTTGGGACAGAACCACTGCCTGCCAGGTTTAGAGACTGTAGTTTCACTGCCCAGCTGCTGCCCTCACTGTTCAGAGCCAGGACCACCCATATCACAGGTGCTTTGGGAAAACACTACTGTCTAGCTACACTACATAGAACCCCTTAAGCTCAAGTGGAAGAGGCTGGTACAGTGAAAGCCAGGCAGAGATGCCATTTCTGGAAAGGAAAAATAAGCTTCCTGGTTTGCATTCAGGTACTTTGGAGGAAACATTGTTGTCGGATTCTTAACCTTAGTGGGCCTCTGGCCAAGAAGGAGCACAAATATACAGATCCTTCACAAACCATTGCCATACTCTAGGTCACTATATAGTTACAATAACTTAACAGCTACTAAGAAAATAATCACATAATGCAGCACTCTGCCTCACTCATCATGAAAGAAACAAAATAATCCTTTACCTAAAAAGGCAGACCTAATGAATACCCCAGATAGAAAGAACTAGAGGAAATATGTTGACATAGAGTTATTTGAACAGCTACAGAAAAAGATGCAAATGATGGAAGACATAATAGAAGCCATTAAAAGAACAAATACACCAAAGACAACAATCAGTAAGAATCATATTTATGAGGAACAACTTGAACTGCTATGGAAGAAAATGCAAAAGTTGGAAGAAATAGTGGATAGTATAGATAAAAAAGTACAAGAACTTAAAAAATCATTACAAGACAGAGAGGGTACAGCCAACACGGTATTGAAAATAACAGAAAAGCATGAAAATGCAATCCAGAATACTAAGATAGAAAGGCAAAAGTGGCCAATACACTGACAAAAAAGTAGAATGGAAGAGATGGAATAAAGAGTTAGTGAACTGGAAGAAAAAAGCCTTATTGGAAACATACTAGAAGAAAAATCAGAGATGTAACATTAAGAAAATAAAGAAAACATTAGAAGCATGTGAAATGATATCAAAAGGAATATGCATATGATTGGAATTCCAGAACATGGAATTGGCAGGGAAATCACTGCGTAAATTGTGGAATAAGTACTAGAAGAAAATGTTCCAGGTATTTATAAAAAACATTTTCTTTTATTTTATTTTTATTTCTATAATTATATTTTATTAATTTTCATAAACATTTACAGAGATTTTGGG
>NW_006400161.1:1129335-1132355 GCF_000299155.1 Elephantulus edwardii
TTCCTACATTCATGGTTCTCACATTCCATGTCCCAATCACCAGTGTCTGCTTACAACTGTTCCTCTTCCTTTGTATTTCCATGCTTGAAAACTCAACCTCCCTTGCCATCTCTGTTATCTAAATGTTGTACATAGGGTTTTCAGAGACCTGCTATTTCAGAAGTGGATGGCCAATCCTTCTTCCTAATTAATTAATTAATTTTTAAAAAACCAAAAAAACAAACCAAAACCCCCACTGGCTTTGAAGACTAAGAAGTGAGCAGCAATTGTTAATAGAGAGGTGTAAATCAGGAACTGATTAACAATAAAGAAAATAAAAAGGAAAAAAATTTCTTTGTTCCTCTAAGCTCGGAATGAGACATTCCGGAAGATATCTTTGTTTTGTGTTTAGGTATGTGAGAGTTCATGTTAAACCTGACAGTTTACAACTTGGGCATTTAAGAGATAATGTGATTACCCCTGTAGGCATGTTTCTAAAACTTATATAAACCTTTTCCGAAATATAGTAAAGTTGCTATTTGCTATCAGCATAGCCTCTCTGCGTCTTCATTCAATCCTAGCCCCTTCTCTCGTGGAACTGTTTCGATATATTGAGGCTGGACCTCGATACCCATTTTTCTGTTGGATTATTTACCTTTATCGTGTTGTGGGTCTCAAATGTTTTATAAATTCTGGATATAGTCCCTTATCTGATATGCCATTACCAAGTACTTTTTCCCAGTTGGTGGCTTCCCTTTGTATCCTGTTGGAGAAATTTTTGGATGTGCATAGGGATTTGATTCTTAGAAGATCCCATTCATCTACTTTATCTTCTCCTGGTTGTAGGTTTTTCTGGATACTAGGAAGACTGTTTATGTTGTGGATTAAGACTTCTAGCATTTTCCCTAGCTTTTCTTTAATGAAGTTTATAGTCCTTGGTTTTAGTCCTAGGTTCATGATACACCTTAAGCTGTTCTGTGTTTTGTTTTTTTTTTTAATATGGAGTGAGGTGTGGATCTTGCTTGAGTCTTTTGCAGATACTTGTCCAATTTTGCCAACACCATTTATTAAAAAGGCTGTCATTTCCCCAGTTAACTGATTTAATCTCCTTGTGAAAAATCAGTTGACCATAGGTAGATGGGCTGATCTCCGGGTTCTCAAATCTATTCCATTGATCTATGCATCTGTCATTGTACCAGTACCATGCTGTCTTTACCACTACAGCAGTGTAGCAGGATTTGAAATCAAGGAGTGAGATAACTCCTACCTTTCTTCTATTTTTAAGGAGAGCTTTGCTTATTCGGGAGTTCCTTTTAAAGCAGCAGCTATTAGATTGGCTTGTACATACAAGCACGTATATATTCATCTAAGTGAACGTTCATAATTTTCAATGGTCTAATAGCATTTTGCTTATATATAGCTTATATATGAAGCTTCCTTGGCTTCTGTGATTCCAAACACATCAGCTGCTCGTAGTTCCCTATGTTGGGACCAATGTCTCTGAAGTTTAGTTGTAATGTTTCCCAAGAAAAGGCGATGCATCCTGTAGAATGGGTGCGTAGATAGGTTTTTCTTGGCCTGACGGACTCACGCCGAGGGCCTGAACAAATAAATGCCTTGCGGTTTTGGTGTCTTCAGTGTTATCTGAGAAGATGGGCGGGGAGTGTGATGGACCCTTTAGCTGCCCAGCTTTCTGCCAGTTAGGCCCCTTTACGCCCACTCTGCCTGGCCTGCAGAACTAATGTCGCATAGTTTTGGTGTCTTCAGTGTCTTCAATGACCAAGGAGGATAGAAGGAGAATTGATGCCTTTGAGCTGTGGTGCTGGAGAAGAGTATTGAGAATACCATGGACTGCTAGGAAAACAAACAGATTCTTCCTGGAAAGGGTTAAACCCGTTGGCTCCTTGGAGGCAAGGATTCTGAGGCTCTGTCTAACATACTTTGGACATGCTGTGAGGAGAGACGTGTCCTTGGAGAGGGACATCATGCTTGGGAGGGTGGAGGGACAGCGCAGGAGAGTAAGGCCCTCTATGAGGTGGATTGATTCAGTGACTGGGACAATCGGGATGGGAGTGTCAGAGACAGTGCGATTGGCACAGGACAGAGCAGAGTTTAGGGCTGTTGTACGTAGGGTCGCTATGAGTCGCAAGCGACTCGATGGCACATAATAACAACAATAGCATTTTGACATTCTGAATTAGCATTTTTATATGCTAAAATTTTTAGCAAAACCTTACGAACCTCAGGTTGAGATACTGCTCTATCAATTGCATCCTGTAATCTAAAAAAAATCAGTATATTTTTCATTTTTAGATTGTGTTGTTTTGATAAAGGATTGCTCTCCCTTTCCTGAAATTTCTGCTTTATCCCAGGCTTGCATACAGCAGTCTTATTTGTACAATCACAACATCATCATATTGTAACTGAGCTCATACTCCAAGCCTTTGACTTTTCCCCAACAATTGATCAGCAATAACATTAAGAAGAGAATTCCTAGATAAATTAATCCTCTCCATATTTGTACCTTCATCAGTCCAGCAAGTTCTAAACTGTAAATATGCTCCAGATTCCAAAACTTTCCTGACTCCCAAGCATAAGGAATTAATTTAAATTCTGTAGCTAATCCTTGTAATATGCCTCTTACATAGGTAGAATTCATACCATAAGAATCTATGGCTTGCTTTAATTCTTTGATAGACCTATAAGATATCAGCTGATGTTGATACAATTGATATCCTTGAAGATATTCTTGATCAGGAGGCATATCCTGAATTATTACTGGAAATATAGGAGCTCCTTTTCCCCAATTAGATAAATCATCTTGCTTTGCCTGTTGCAAATCTTTAGACATGACTGTTAAAGGGTTCTTAAAAGTAGTTACTCCCACCGGAACATGATTCATATCATTGAATAACATAGAATCTGAAACAGTTGCTGCTGATGGAGCTGTATTTTTACTTTGGAAATAGCAAAAAAATAAGGCCCCCAGAATAGATGGTATACCAATTGACATATTTCAGCTAAAAGATGCTGCCATGGAT
>NW_006400161.1:1133035-1145579 GCF_000299155.1 Elephantulus edwardii
TGGACTGCCAAGAAAACAAACAGATTCATCCTAGAGAGGGTTAAACCAGGATAGTCCTTGGAGGCAAGGATTCTGGGGCTTCATCTGACATACTTTGGACATGTTGTTAGGAGAGACAGGTCTTTAGTGAGGGACATCATGCTGGGTAGAGACAGCGCAGGAGGGGAAGACCCTCTATGAGGTGGATTGATTCAGTGACTGGGCTAATTAGGATGGGTGTGTCAGAGGCAATGGTATTGGCACAGGATAGAGCAGGGTTTAGGGCTGTTGTACATAGGGTCGCTATGAGTCGCAAAAGACTCGACGGCACATAACAACAACAACAATATATCTCCTTACAAGATTTGTCTATTTTATTAGACAGTTCTAAAATTTGTTTAGTTAATTTCTCGTAAGGACTATCATCCTGGATTATATTGCTCAATTCCTTCGGAGTTGGAGATAGAGGAAATTCATCCTCCTTTGTATCAGATTCACTGTCACTCTCTTCTGAAGAAGTTTTTTCTTCTATTTTTTTCTGACATCTCCTCTTCAGACAATAATGGTTTTAAAGCTAATGAGATCAAATCACATAATGACCAAACTGAAATAGGAATCACATCTCCCTCTTGCTGAGCTTTTTGTAAAGCTCGCATAAGATCTTGCCAAGACTTTGAGTTTAACTGCATTCTATTTACTGGTTTAAACCAGCAACAGTGCTTCTGCACCTACTGAAACAACTGAAAAAAATGTCTTTTATGCCTGAGCTCTTAAGTAATTGAAGGACCTTGTCTTGTACCACTCTACAGACAAAGGAGGACAATAGACTTTAGGAGCAAATACATTTATCAGACCAGAGGTTTAATTTTAGAGCCAGCACTTGAACTTTCAAGGAAGGGACAGCCTTGAAACTTCCCTGGAGAAAGTCTCCTCCATTTGTGAAGGGATGTAACCATCCCAGGGACCCAAGATAACATTAGAGTTTTGGAGAGGAAGCTCCAATCAGGTATTCTGGCATGAAAAAAAAAATTAATTTTATGAACTTTGTATGTAAACCAGTATAAAATAATCTGAAAAAGAAAAGGCTCCCGTTGACAGCTGGCATGCTAAGGTACTAGAAAGAGAATGGCCTTCAAAAGTCCATGGACAGAAATCGCTTAAGTTGGAGCACATGGTCTCCCACCACTCTGCCACTCCACAGACAAAGGAGGACAAAAGAGTTTCATAGAAGGGATTGCAATAAGGTGAGATTCTCACAGTGCTGCAGTGCAGACCAGAGAGGACCTTAAGGATTCTAGGAAAGGTAAATTTTGTACTCTTTTCTGGAAAGTATTTTCAAAAGAGCAGGTTGCCCAACCCATAGATAGAATATTTTAAGGTAGCAACAAATCACTAGCATCTTAAAGACAGAGAACTATCAATGACATATGCAGACACAATAAAAAGAGTCTAACAATTGCCAAAAAAAATCGTTGCATAATGTCAAGAAAGCAATGGGTAGTTTTAAACATTGTATAACAACAAATGAAGCCTTCTCAAAAGAAAAAAAAAAGGCACTGCATATTGTGGACCAAATAAATACCCCAGAGTCAGGGAGACAGAATATGTATATTGACATGGAGTCACGCAAATAGCTACAGAAGAAGGTACAAATGATGAAATAATAGTGGAAGCCAGAAATAAAGGGAATACCTAAGAGCCAGAGAACCAGTTGTTGTTGTTGTTGTTGTTGTTGTTGTTGTTGTTGTTGTTGTTGTTATGTGCCACTAAGTTGCCTGCAACTCATAGTGACCCTATGTACAACAGCCCTAAACCCTGCTCCATCCTGAGCCAAACTCACTGTCTACAACACACTTACCCTGATTACCCCAATCACTGAATCAATCCACCTCATAGAGAGTCTTCCTCTCCTGTGCTGTTCCTCCACCCTACCAAGCATGACGTCCCTCTCCAAGGATTGGTACCTCCTTGATACATGTTCAATGTATGTCAGATGAAGCTTCAAAATCCTTGTCTCCAAGAAGCAGTCTGGTTTAACTCTCTCTAGAATGAACCTGTTCATTTTCTTAGCAGTCCATGGTATATTCAATACTCTTCTACAACACTACAGTTCAAAGGCATCAGTTCTCTTTCTATCATCCCTAATCATTGTCCAGCTCTCTGACACATAACAATTGATTGCAAAGACCATGGATACATCAGGTGCACCTCAGTCTCCAGAATGGTATATTTGCTCTTCAGTACTTTGGAGAGGTCTCTAACAGCAGATTTTCCCATCGCAGTACGTCTTTTGATTTCCTGGCTGCTGGTGCCAAAAGTGTTGACTGTAGAGCCAAGCAAATTAAAGCTCTTAATGCTCTCAGTCTCTTCACCATCCATCATGAGGCTGCCAATTGGCCAGTGGTGAGAATTTTCTTGACATTGAGCCTCAATCCATAGTGAAGTTATTCCTTGACATTCTGCAACAAGTGCTTCAGGTCCTCCTCAGTTTCAGCAAGCAGGGTTGTGTCGCATGATGCAGATTGTTAATGAATTTTCCTCCAATCCTGATGTCACGTTTTTCCTCATATAGCCCAGCCTCCCACATAATCTTTTCTGCATATAGATTGAAAAGGTATGGAGACATGACACATCCCTTGTATATACCCTTCCCAATTTTTGAACAATGCAGTGTTTCCTCGCTCTGTTCTGATGACTGCCTCCTGATCCACGTATAGGTTTCGCATTAGCATGATCAAGTGTTCTGGGATTCCCGTTCCTCCTAGAGTCAGCCAAAGTTTGTTATGATCTACAAAGTCAAACGTCTTTACATAATCAATGAAACACAGATAGGCATTCTTCTCATACTCCCTGCTAAGATCCACCTAACATTAGCTATAATACCCGCAGTACTATTACCCCTTCTAAACCCAGACCGGAATTCTGGCAGTTCTCTGTTGATGTGCTGTTTCAGTTGGTTTTTTTATAATCTCCAGCAGAATCTTGCTTGCATGTAATATTAATGATATTGTTCGATAATTGCCACACTCTCTTGGGTCACCTTTCTTTGGAATGGGAACAGTCAGCTGGCCAAGTGGTTGTCCTCCAGATTTCTTGGCACAACTTGGTGAGCACAACTAGAGCAGAATCTGTTAGTTTAAATATATCAGTTGGTATAGCATCAATTCCTGGAGCCTTAATTTTTGCCAATTCTTTCAAAGTACCTTGGATTTCTTCCTTTATCCCCATAGGATCTTGCTCATATGTTGTTTCATTAAATTCTTCTGCTTCTGACAATTCCTTTCGATGCAATGATTCAGTATATTATTTCCATCTTCTTTTAATACTTCCTGGATCATTTAATATTCTACCCAGAGCAGTCTTTAATATTGCAACTCGAGGTTTGCATTTGTTCTTCAGCCCTTTTGATTTTCTGACTCCAGCTCCTTGCACATTTCATTGTAATATTTTACTTTGTCTTCCCGTGATGCCTTTTGAAATCTTCTGTTCAGCTCTTTAGTATCTTGATTTCTTCCCTCTGCTTTGTCTTCTCTGTGTTCTAGTGCAATATTCACAGTTTCTTCTCACATCCGTTTTTGTCTTTTCTTCTTCCTCTGCCTTTGTAATGACGTTTTGCACTCTTCCTGTATTATATTCTTTTTCCCTTTTTTATTATTAATTTTAATGAAAATTTTCAGAGACTTTGGATTTGCATTCATTCATAGTTGCACTTTTCTCCCTGCCCACCCCTCACAGTTTGCTTTTTTATTTGAAAAGTAAAATAAAAAGTCTCTCATTGTTATGCAATCTCTCCGTGCAAGTCCACTTCACTATGCAGCCTTCATTCTGAATGATGTTCTTGATATACTCCCCCAACTTATCTAGTCTTTGCTCATTGGTGTTCAAGCCCTCAAACGTGTTCCTAAGATGGTTTTGAAATTCAGGTAGGATAGACTCAGGGTCATATTTTGGTTCCCATGGATTCAATTTGATTTTTCTTAGCTTCAGCTTGAACTTGCATATGAGTAGTTGGTGGTCTGTTCCACAGTCAGTACCTGGCCTAGTTTTCATAGTTGATATTGAGTTTCTCCAGTTATCTTTCCATAGATGTAATCAATCTGATTCCTAGGCATACCATCAGGTGAAATTCATGTGTATAACCTACATTTATGTTTCTTATAAAATGTATTTGAAATTAATAAATCACTGATTGTGCAAAATTCAATCATTCTATCTGCAGATTAATTTCTGTCACCAAGTCCATGTTTTTTGACTGATCTTTCTTCTCTGTTCCCAACTTTTACATTCCAGTTATTCATTATTATTGTTGCATGTTTGATTGATTTCTGACTGTAAAAAATGGTAGAAATCTTCTGTTTTCTCTTCTTCTCTCAGTTAAAAGAGGCATCTCAGAAGGACCAGGAAACTTCCCCCACCCAACAGATAAAAGCAACCCAGAAGCTGGCAGAGCAAGGTGGAGTCTGAAATCGTTGCGGCCCTCAGGCCTGTGGCCCTTGGGCTAGGAAAACATCACTATACACCAGATCTACAGGATACATAACCCTCATTTGAAAAACATTACCCTAAACTCAAGAAGTATTAGCCACAGCATAAGAAATTGGCAGCAGCTGAAGCGTTTGGAATCACAGAGACCCATAAAGCTTGAGATATAGGGTATAATATATCAGATCAAGGTCTGGACAATGGGAGATAGGTGCTGAAGGGGGTGGGTGGGAGTGGTAGTGGATGCTTGTGGATGCTGGAGCAGGGAAATGGGCAGGTCAAGACACATATGTTAAGGGTGGGGAAAACACTGAAACTAGTGATTAATTTTTACAATTCTAGAAATTATCTTTCATCTGCTTTTTTTCCATAAAATGCTTGTCTGTCCGATACTTTTCTAAATCTGAGCATTCAGATTAAGACAGACTAAGAAGAAGGATTGGCCATCCACTACCAAAATATCAGACTTCTTTCAAAAATCCTGTGTACAATAGAACACGCTTAGACTAACAGATAGGGCAACTGAGGTGGAGCTTTCAAGTATGGAAGTGCAAAGGAAGAGGAACAGCTGTAAACAAACACTAGTGGTTGGAACATGGAATGTGAGAACCATGAATGTAGGAAAATTAGATATTGTTAAAGAAGAAATGGAATTCATAAATATTGACATACTAGGTATTTCCGAGAAGAGATGAACTGGCATGGGGCATTTTGAGTCAGATGATCATATGATCTATTTTGCCAGAGATGAAAAGGTGAAGAAAAACGGGCTTGCTTTCACAGTTAAAAAGGTCATTTTTAGATATGTCTTGAAATACAATATTTTGAGCAACAGGATAACATCCATACACATACAAGGAAGTCCAGTAAATACCACTACCTTCCAGAGAACCAGAAGAAATATAATAATGCAGAGTTATTTAAACAGCTACAGAAGAAGTCGCAAATGATGGAAGAAACAATAGACGCCATTAAGAAAGCAAATATTCCAGAGACATTTCAATAACTACAGAAGAAAATGCAAAACATGGAAGAAAGAAATTAAACTACAGATAAAGATGTATAAGAACTTAAAAAATTAACAAAAGGTAAAGAGAGTAGGGCTAACACAGTGCTGGAAATAACAGAAATGCATGAAAATGAAATCCAGAATATGAAAAGCTGTTATTTTACAGAACTGTCCACCATACTGGAGGGACAAAAAGTAGAACAAAAAGCCAAGGAGCTATAAGACAAGAACCTCTTGAGAGCATCCTAGAAGAAAAATCAGAGATGAGACAAAAAAGAAAATGAAGACAACAGTAGAATCATGGGACAACGTCAAAAAGAACACAATAAGTATAACTGGAATCCCAGAATGTGAGAGAGATAGGAAAATCACTGAGAAAATTGTGGACGAGGTACTAGAAGAAAACGTCCCAGGTATTACAAAGAATGGAGATATCCACATTCAAGGAACTCAGTAAACACCAAACAGACTACGCATAAAAAGAAAACCATCAAAACATGTCACAGTCAAATTCTCCAAAATGAAAGATAAGGATAGACTACTAAGAGCACCTATGGAAAAAGAATGAGCCGACAAAAAAGAAATAAAAAGATTAAATTGTGATTTCTCAGCGAAAACCATGTGAGATATTGTCATTTTCTCACTTGATAGGTTTTATTTCCTTGTCAACTATCAGTTGACCATAGATAGACGGATCCATTTCTTGCTTCTTGAGTCTGTACCATTGGTCTATGTGCTTGTCATAGTACCATGCTCTTTTGGTACTACCACTATGTAGTAGATTTTTAGTTTAGGGAGCACCTGCCACTTGATTTTTGTCACAAGTGCTTTGTTTATTCGGGGTCTCTTTCCTCTGCAAATAAAATTGACAATTTCTTTTTCAATCTGCTTTCAAAATAAATTTGGTATCTGTATTGGCACCTGGTTCAGGCCATAGTCTTTGCAATTACTTACTATGCATCAGAAAGCTGGACAACAACTAGGGATGATAGAAGGAAAATTAATGACTTTGAGCTGTGATGCTGAAGAATAGTATTGAATATACCATGGACTGCTAGGAGAACAAACAATTTCGTCTAGAGAGGGTGAGACCAGGCCACTCCTTGGAGGAAAGGATTCTGAAGCTTCATCTGACATTCTTTGCACATATTTTAAGGTGGGACAAGTCCTTGGAGAGGGATGTCATTCTTGGGAGGATGGAGGGACAGTGCAGGAAAGGAAGACCCTCAGTGATATGGATTGATTCAGTGACTGGGGATTGGGGGTAAGTGTTTCAGAGACTATGAGATTGGTACAGGATAGAGCAGGGTTTAGGGTTATTTTACATAGGGCCGCTATGAGTCACAGACTACTTGATGGCACATAAAAGCAACAACAAAATCTGTATTGTGATTGCATTCAACATGTAGATTGTTATAAGTAGGATTGTCATTCTCACAAATTGAGTCATCCTATCTATGAACAGGGTGTATTTTCTCCCATTTATTTATCTATTTTATTGTTTTTCACAGAAATGTTCTGTAGTTTTCTTTGTACAGGTCTTTAGTATCTCTAATTAGGTTCCTCCACGTATCTCACTATGTGATTGGCTTTTGTAAATGGTATTACTTTCTTAGTTTCCTTCTCTGAGTTTTCTTTATTACTATGGAGGAATTCCATTGGCTTTTTAAAAACTGATCTTGTATCCCGCAAACCTACTAAACTGGTCCACTAGTTCTAACAATTTTTTTGACAAGTCTTTCAGAATTTCTGTGTAGACTATAATTTCACCTGCATATAGTGACAGTTTAGCTTTCTCTTTGTTGATCTGGATGGCTTTTCTTTCCTTCTTTTGTTATATTTCCCTAGTAAGTATTTCCAATACAAAGTTGAATAGAAGTGGTGATAGTGGGTATCCTTTTACAGTCCCTGTTCACAAGGAAAATGCTTTTAGTCTTTCTCCATTAAGAATGATGTTAGCATGGGCACAAGCCACATCTGGTGCAAACTGGACAGCTGAAATCTGAGTGAGGTCACACACATGCCTACACTGACAGCTAGCCCTGCTTCCAGACAGCTGTAATCTGAGTGAAGTCCCCACCTGTGCCAATCCAGACAACAAGAATCTGAGTGAGGTCACCACGTGTGCCCACCCAATGAGCATCTGTAGGCATGTTCATCTGACATATGCCTGAGCATGTTTCTGCCTTGCCTATGCCAGCCCTTTGCTCAGCCTTGCATCTCCTCAGGTCCAGTCAACTAACTGCCTTTAATCTCGATAATCTTGGTCTGGCTTAGCTGCAACAATTATATAGAAAAAAGAGGCCACTCTCACAGGCCCTGAACTGAAACTTCCCTTGGTTCAGAAGTTCCGAGAGAAACATAGGCAGCTTAGTTGCCACACCTTATTCCACAGCAGTGACTTCAGATCAAGAACCTATCATCACACCAGCCATGAAAAACTGTACTGCAAAATGTCACATAATAAGCAGACTATCTCACACCTTACACAAGGACAAAGCAAGATGTCACCCACACAAAAGTGACAAAGTATCAATGGATTTCCTGAAGCCAGAAAGTCTGGTGAACCATTCTGACACAAATTTAAGAGAACTATTGAATATTTTCAATTAGTGGAAGATAGACTTGAAGAATTATAGGACACTGCAAGCAAAAACCAGGAAGAGCTTTAAAAAATGATCCAAAAGAATGAATATAAAACAAACAAGACATTAAAGGCTCTGGAAAAAACAAGAAACCATGATCAAGTTATGAGGTCCAATGTCTCAGATGCTGTCAACATGTTGACATGAAACACGAACAGGGAAACATGAACAGAGTTGAAGAGATGGAACACAGAATCAGTGAAACAGAAGATAGAATTGTCACCACTGATATGCTAGAGCAAAAAGGAGAATGAAAAAAAAGGGGAGGGGGAAAGAAAATCTAAGAATAATGTGGGACACCATCAAGAGAAATAACATGCACATAATAAATACACATCGCAGAACAAGTAGAAGCAAGTAAAAACATCAAAAAAGTTGTGGAAATATTACTAGAAGAATCCTTCCCAGGCATAATGGAGAATGGGTGAATATATATTCAAGAAGCTGAGAGAAAACCATATAGAATAGACCCCAAAGAAAAACACTAAGGCATATCATAGTCAAATATGCCAGAGCCAAAGATAAGGAGAGAATTCTGAAAGCAGCTAGGGAGAAACAAAGAGTAACCTATTAGGGATAGCAGATAAGACTAAGTGGCAAGTTCTCAGCAGAAATCATATGTGCAAGAAGACAGTAGAATGACATATATCTAACACTCAAAGAACACAACTGTCAACAAATAATACTATACACAGCAAAATTGTCCATCAGATATAAAGGAGAGATCAAGATATTCCCAGAAAACATAGAACCTAACGGAGTTTGTAAATACAAGACCAGCATTGCAGGAAACACTGAGAGATGTCCTTCTTACAGAGGTGCCACAAAAAGCAGGATAGACCAAAGTAACTTGCAACAACACCAAAAGGAACTCAACACAATGATAGCAATAAAACCTAACCTCTCAATAATCATATTGAATGTGAATGGTTTAAATGCACCACTGAAGATAAAAGGAGGAGCAGATTAGATAAAAAAACAAAAACCATCAATAGGATGTCTACATGAAACACCCCTGAAAAGTGAAAGACAAAGACAGACCAAAAATAAAAGGATGGGGAAAATATACCAAGCAAATGGCAACCATAAAAAATCAGGAGTAGCGACATTAATCTCTAGTAAAAGAAATTTCAATGAAAAAACCATCACAGAGGACAAGGAAGGTTACTACATAATGCTTACAGAGTCAATAGAACAAAAGGACATAATAATAATATATAGCTATGCACCTAATGATAGACCTACAAAATATATAAAACGAATATTAACAAAGCTGACAAGGAAATAGACAACACCACTATAGCAGTTGGAGACTTCATTACACCACTCTCAAGAAAAGATAGAAGCACCAGAAAGAAACTCAACAAAGATGCTGAAAAATTAAACCACACAATAAGCCAACTCGATCTCGTAGATCTTTATAGGCTAATACACATAAAAAATTTCCCATGTTCATGGAACATTCTTGAGAATAGATCACATTATAAGTCATAAGAGAAGCATCAGTAAATTTAAAAAAGAGAGAAACAATACAAAGAATCTTCTCAGACTGCAATGTTACAAAATTAGAAATTAATTACAAGAGGATAAAGGAGAAAAACCCATACATTTAGAAGCTGAACAACACCTTGCTTGAACATGAATGGGTACTGGAAGAAATAAAAAATAAAATTAAAATGTTTCTTAGAACAAATGACAATGAAAACACCACTTACCAAAAACTCTTGGAAACAATCAAAGCAGTAATCGGAGGTCAATTTACAGCACAAAGCAAACACAAAAATGTATGAAAAAATAACCATTGACTCTCTAACCCAACATCTCCAACAAATTGAAGGGATAAAAAACAAGAAAACCTGACAACCTCTAAAAAAACTGATTACAAAAATTAGAGCAGAAATAAATAAAATAGAAAAACAATTGAAACCATCAACAAAATTAGGAGGTGATTCTTTGAAAAGGTCAATAAAATCAACAGACTGCAAAAAACCCAACAAAGTAAAAGAAGGAAAAGACACAAATAATCCAAACAAAAGACAAAACAGACAATGTCACAATAGAACAAACTAAAATAAAAAGGCTAACAATAGAATATTGTGAAAAACTATACTCAAACAAATATGAAAACCTAGAAGAAATGGACAAATACTTAGAAATTCACAATCTACCTAAACTGACACAAACCGAAATTGAACACCTGAAAAGACCCATTATAAAAAAAGAAATAGAAAAGGCAATGCAACAACTTCCAACCAAAAAAGCCCTGGACCAGATAGTTTTCAAGTGAATTTTATCAAACATTCAGCAAAGAACTGTCACCAATTCTACATAACTATTTCAGAAAATAGAAAAAGATGAAATTCTCCCATACTCATTCTATAAAGCAAGCATATTCTTGATTCTAAAGCCAGGTAAAGACACCACAAAAATAGAAAACTATAGGCCAGTATCTCTCATGAACATAGATGCAAAAGTCCTGAATAAAATCCTGGCCAATAGAATCCAATGATACATCAAAAAAAATTCACCATGACCAAGTAGGATTCATATCAGGTATGCAAGGATGGTATAACATAAGAAAAACAAACAGTACAATTTATTATATTAACAAAATAAAAAACAAAAACCATATGATCCTATCAATTGATGCAGAAAAGTCCTTTTACAAAAATCCAGTGCCCTTTTCTGATTAAAAGACTCAGTAAAATCGGATTAGAGGAAAATTTCCTCAGCATAGTAAAAAGTATATATGCAAACCCAAGAGCCAATATTATTCTCAATGCAGAGAGACTAAGGGTAACTAGGCAAGAATGCCCACTAGCACTCTCCTGTTCAATATTGTTTGGAAGTCTTAGTGACAGTAATAAGACAAAAATGAAAAAAAGAGGTATCCAAATTGGCAAAGAGGAGGTAAAATTATCTCTAAATGCAGATTATATTATAGTATACTTAGAAAACCCTAAAGATTCACCAAGGAAACTGCTGGACACAGTTGACTAACTTAGCAAAGTGGCAGGAAAGAAGATCAGCATACAAAAATCAATTCAATTTCTCTACAGTAACAAAGAGAAAACAAAACTGGAGCTAAGAAAAACAATACTCATCACAATAGCTAATCACAAGATTAAATACTTAGGAGTAAATCTAACCAGAAACACAATGGATCTATTAAAAGAAAATTACATAACATTACTACAAGAAACAAAAAGAGACCAAGAGAAATGGAAGAATATACCTTGCTCATGAATAGAAAGACTCAGTATTGTGAAAATGACAATACTACCAAAAGCAATTTAAACATTCGAAACAATCCCAATACAAATACAAATTCCATTCTTCAACAAGATGGAAAAGACAATATCCAATTGCATTTGAAATGGAAAGAGGCCCTGAATAAGCAAAGCACTCCTTAGAGTGCTGTTTTTCTTTTTAGAAAAGCAAGATAGGAGACATCTCACTCCCTGATTTCAAATCCTACTACACTGTCATGGTGGTCAAGACAGCGTGGTACTGGTACAATAACAGAAACATAGATCAATGGTATAGAATTGAGAAACCAGAAATCAGCCCATCTACCTATGGTCAAGTTGTTTTTTTTTATAAGGAGATTAAATCAGTTAAGTAGGGAAACAAAGGCTTTTTTAAAAAATGGTGTTTGCATAATGGTGATAGCAAAAAGCTATCTGCAGAAAACTTAAGCAAGATTCAAACCTTGCTCAAAACACAAAAACCAACTCAAAGTGGATAATGGACCTAGGACTAAAACAAAGGACTTTAAACTTCATTAGGGAAAACCTTGGAAGAACTCTAGAAGCCCTAATCCAGAACATAAACACTCTTCCACACACCCTGGAAAACCTACAACCGGAGAAGATAAAATAGATTAATGAGACCTTCTAATAATCATATCCCTGTTCACATCCAAAACCTTTTCCAACAGGGCAAAAAGGAAAGCTACAGACTGGGAAAAAATATTTGGTAATGATATGTCTCCTTCTATCCTCCTTGGTCATTGTCCAACTCTCTGATGCATAACAAGTGATTGCGAAGAACATAGCCTGTATCAGGTGCACCTTAGTCTCCAGAGAGACACCATTGCTCTTCAGTACTTTGGAGAGGTCCTTAACAGCAGACTTTCCCATGGCAATGCGCCTTTTAAAAATAATTTTTATTAATTTTTTTACAGAGGTTTTGGATTTCCATTCATCCATTGCCGCAATTTTCTCCCTTCCCACCCCTCCCCACCAGCTCGCTTCCCCCCGAAGAGAGGAAAGAAAAAAAAAAATGAAAAAAAAATTCCTTCATTAGTATACAATTCCCACGTCCTTCCCCCCACCCCCCACCCCGAGTACACTTCTCTATGCAACCTTAATTCTGGATTCCTGCGCTAACCATAATACTCAATCATATATCACTTCTAACAATATAC
>NW_006400161.1:1151207-1152191 GCF_000299155.1 Elephantulus edwardii
GCTTAAGCGAAATAAGCCAATTTCCCCACTAAGTTTTCTCCTTTCAAATGGGTCTCTTAGAAGCTCATCTAGTGGCTTCCGGGTTTTGCCAAGTCCGTGCGGCTTTGTTCCCACAGTTCCAATAGTAAAAGTTTCAACAAAAGTTATGATTCAATTCTTATTTTCCACGCCACACCTCACACCCTCCAAGTTTTAGTGGGTTCAAGAGAATTCAGCTGATTTCCCCACTAACCTTTTTCCTCTCAGGTGAGTCTCAATGGAGCTCAGCTCAGCTCGTGGATTCCAGCTTTTGCTGGGTCTGTGGTGGGACCACAGGCAGGCAGGGCTCCGGTTTTTAAAGCTTCTAAAAGAATGTATTAGCAAAAGTTCTGATTCAAAATCCTACTGTTTGCATCACGCTGTGATGGTCAGTCTCTGTGGAACGTAAAGTACTCTCTGGTATCCTCTGTACGCAGGCTGCTATCCCTCTGGCTCTTCACACTGTGCTCTCCACCTCCGCCATATTCTGAATCCCACAATGTGCCATTTAATTTCCTGGCTGCTGGTGCCAAGACTGTTGACTATGGAGCCAAGGAAACTAAAGCTGTGTAAAATCTCAATCTCTTCACCATCCATCCTGATGCTGCCAGTTGGTCCAGTGGTGAGAATCTTTGTCTTCTTGACAGTGAGCCTCAACCCACATTGTAGGCTGCAGTCCTTGACACTCTGCAGCAGGCGCTCCAGATCCTCTTCAGTTTCAGCAAGCAGGGTTGTGTCGTCTGCATAACGCAGGTCGTTGATAAATCGTCCACCAATCTTGACCCCTCATTTCTCTTCATGAGCCCAGCCTTCCGGATAATCGGTTGTGCATATAGGTTGAAAAGGTATGGAGAGAGGATGCATCCCTGTTGTACGCCCTTCCCAATTTTGAACCATGCAGTGTTCCCTTGCTCTGTTCTGATGACTGCCTCCTGGTCCAAGTATAAGTTTCGTATTAGAACGATC
>NW_006400161.1:1154191-1163806 GCF_000299155.1 Elephantulus edwardii
GGTGGATTGATTCAGTGACTGGGATAATTGGGATGGGAGTGTCAGAGACAGTGCGATTGGCACAGGACAGAGCGGATTTTAGGGTTGTTGTACATAGGGTCGCTATGAGTCGCAAGCGACTCGATGGCACATAACAACAACAACAATGATATGTCTGATAAATCTTGAATTTATAGAACACTCATGCACCACAACAAGATAAAGGCAAACAACCTACTTGAAAAATGGGCACAAGATATGAACAGACAATTCATCAAAGAAGACATTCAGATGGTAAACAAACGCATGAAGAAATGCTCAAAATCCCTAGCTCAAAGAGAGATGCAAATAAAAACAACTATGAGATATCATCTCACCCCAATAAGAGTAGAAAAATTTAACAGAACAGCAAACAACAAATGCTAGTGAGGTTGTGGAGAAACTGGAACCCTTTTTCACTGTTGGTGACAGTGTAAACTGGTGCAACCAGTATGGCAGGCAATTTGGTGTTTTCTCAAAAATTTGGAAATAGAAATACCATCCATTTCACTCAGCAATTCCACTACTGGGAATATGCCCTAAAGAAACGAGAACTGCCACCCAAGCGGATATATACACACCCATGTTCATTGCGGCTTTGTACACAATAGCAAAGAGTTGGAAACAAGGCAAGAGCACACCAACAAACTAATGGATAGAGAAGCTGTGGTATATTCACACAATGGAATACTATGCTGCATTGAGAAACAAGGAATTAATGAAATATTATGCAAAATGGGCGACCCTGGAGGACAGTATGCTGAGTGAAATATCTCAGTCACAAAGGGAAAATACTGCATAATGCCACTGTTGTAAAGCAGATTGACATCAGAGTTGGGGAGAATCTAAGAAAAGAGGGGATAAATAATGTATACTGCATTGAAACAGATGAGGAAGAGAACTCTTTGAAAGGAATATATGATTAGGTATTATTTTCATGACAAGAGTCCATAATGAGAGCTGCATGGTGAAGTGGACTTGGGGGAGGGATTATATAATAAAGTTGTTTTACTTTTCAAAGAGAAAAACTAACTCGGGGAGGGAGAGGGAAATGTGCAACAATGAGTGAATGGAAATCCAAAGTCTCTAAAAACTTGCATTAAAATTCAATTAAAAAAAGAATAATGTTGGCTCTTGGTTTTCCATATATACTTTTCACTCTGTTGAGGAAATTCTCTTCTGCTCCAGTTTTGCTAAGTGTGTTAATCAGGACAAATGGTGCTGACATAACTGCACTGCATTCTGCAGAAAGCTGAAATAGGATCCACATATCACACTATACACAGAAATCAGCTCAAACTGGATCAGAGACCTGGGATTAAAGCCCCAAACCATAAATTTCATAAAAGACAGACTGAAGCCAAGCTTAGAAGACCTATCCTATGTTATAAAGAGACTATCAACAACAGCCAGAAATGCACAATCTGCAGAGGACAAAATTGATGAATGGGACCTTCTGAAGATTAAATCTATGTGCTCATCAAATAGTTTCCCCAACAAAGCGAAAAGAAAACCTACTGACTAGGAGCAAACATTTGACAATACCATCTCAGACTCATCATGAAAGTTTACAGTATACCCCTGTGCCTCTAGAAGAAAAAAGACTGAATTATAAAATGAGCTAAAGGCATGGAAGACTTTCAGTTGGCCAACAAACAAATGAAAAAATGCTCAAAATCACTGGCAGTAAGAGAGATGTAAATAAAAACCATAATGAGATATCATCTTATCCCAGTAGCAGTGGCAAGGCTTAGCAGGACAGCAAGCAGTAAATGTTGGAGAGGATGTGAAGAGGTGGGAATTCTCATACACTCTTGGTGAGTTTGTGTATGGTGCAACCACTCTGTAACACAGTTTAGCGTTTCCTCAAAATATTAACATGGGAACTCCACATGACCCAGCTTATATGCCTTGAGATATATAGGAATATACCCCAAAGAAATTGGAACTGAGACAGAGAGATTTGTACATCAATGTTCACAGCAGCATTATTTACCTTCATATGAACGTGGAAACAGCCCAAATGTCCAACCACAATCCAGTGGATTGAGAAATTGTGGTACGTTAATTCAATGAAATACTATGCAGCACTCAGGAACAATGATTTTGAAATATACTATGTAACTTGGGAGAAGCTAAAGAGCCTTATGTTAAGTGAACTAATGCAAACTCATAAGGACAAGTACTGCATAAGACCATTATTGTAAAAATAGAAAGATAATTAGTAAAACATGTGCAGGAACTCAAGGGGAAGACAAGGGGAGCAAAGGGGTAAGGATGGGTAGGGCTGAACCACAGAACTGCACAGTTTGGTGGGTAGAGGGGTGGGGGGAAGCGAATGGGAAGAATTCAGGCAAAAAGACATGTTAATGATGAGCAAAGTCCAATGGTGATTGGTTTTATAAAACATAATATATGAGAATGATTGTATAAAACACAATGAGAATAAAGAATAGTGTGAAACACAATGTATATAAACTTTGTAAGCAAACCAATGAAAAATTAATGTAAAATATAATGTATATGAGTGCTTTTATAAAACAATGTAAATGAAAGATTGTTTGAAACACAATGGATATGGCCAGTGGAACATGGCAACTGCCACAAAGCAATGAAGCAATGAGTACTTGTGGAGATGCTGCAGGTTCTATATGAGACTCCTGCTTATAATCTTATTTTGGTAGACATTATAATTCTCTGGATAATTAGACTTCTTTTTCCTAAAACTTACAAATTATAAGAACTCTCTGATCTCACAGTCAAGACCTCCAACATTATGGTGATTGGGGGAAAAAATGTATCAACGTTCCCTTACTTAATTTTTTTGGATTGTTGGGTAGCTCTAGGGTAAAGGCAGCAGCTCTAACATTTTTTAAAAAGTATAGTATGGGAACTTTTGGACCTAGAGTATTTTATGGAATGTTTTATGTGCATGTAGACAGAAGAGGCCATTATATACTCATATGGATTTGCAACAGTTGCTAGTGCTATTTCTCTTTACTCTTAGTGAAGGGACATTGTGTTTGTAGATAGAGCTACTTGCTTTGCTATTCAAAAAGTATTACAGGCATCATGTAGTGACATTAAGTTGTTGTTACGTGCCATCAAGTCGCCTGTGACTCATAGTACCTCTATGTACGTTAGCTTGGAAGGCTGCCCTATCCTGAGCCAGTCTCACTGACCCCAGTACACCTACCCTCTTTGCCCTAGTTACTGTATCAATCCATCTCATCCATGCTCTTCCTCTCCTGTGCTGTCCTTCCAACCTTCTGAGCATGATGTCCTTCTCCAGTGATTGTTCCCTCCTGGCCACATGCCTCAAGTACGTGAGACAGAGCTTCAAAATTCTAGCCTCCAAGGAGAAACCTGTTTTCACTCTCTCCAAGACAAGCCTATTTGGTTTTTTTTTGGTAATCCATGATGTGTTCAAGACTGTTCTCCAGCACAATAACTCAAAGGCATCAATTCTTCTATCCTTAGTCATGATCCAGCTCTCTGATGCATATCAAGTAATTGTGAAGACCATGGACTGACATCATTGCTTCTTACTATTCTGGAAAGGTCGCTGACTGCAGATTTACCTAATGGAATTTGCCTTTTGATTTCCTGACAGCTGTTGCCAAAAGTGTTGAACAAGCTGCAATTGTTAAAAACCTCAATGTCTTCTCCATCTGTCATGGTTCTGCCAATTAGCCCAGTGGTGAGAATTTTTGCCTTCTTGATATTGAGCTTCAATCCATATTGAAGATTACAGTCCTTTGACCTTCTGCAGCAACTGTTTCAGATCTTCTTCAGCTTCAGCAAGGAAGGTTGTGTCATCTGCATAAGGTAAGTTGTTGATGAATTTTCCTCCAATCATGATTACACATTCTTCCTATAAAGCCCAACCACCTGAATGATGTGTTCTGCATATAGATTGAAAAGGTATATAGAGAGGATGCTTTTGTGACACACTCCAGTCCTGATTTTGAACCATGCCGTGTTTCTCTGCTCAGTTCTGAGGTTTTTCCTGGTCCAAGTGTAGGTTTCACATAAGTATAATCAAGTGTTCTGGGATTCCCATTCTCCTCAAGGTTAACCATGATTTGTTGTGTTCTAACCAATCAAATTCCTTTACATAGTGATGAAAAACAGACATTCCTCTGGTACTCTCTTCTTTCAGCCAAAATCCATCTGACATGTGTGATAATGTCTGTAGTCCCACTGCCTCTTCTAACTCCAGCTTGTATTTCTGATAGTGTTCTGTCAATGTACTGTCCCAGTCCTTTCTAGATTATACTCAGCAGGATTTTGCTTGTATGTGATATTAGTGATATTGTATGATAATTTTCACACTCTGCTGGGTCACCTTTTTTGGGTAATGGTAATAAATAAGGATCTCTTCCAGTCAATTGGCCAGGTAGTTGTCCTGTAGATTTCTTGGCACAATCTGGTGAGCACCTCCAGGGCAGCATCTGTTTGCTGAAATATATCAATTGGCATTCCATCAATTCTTTGGGCTTAATTTTTTTTCTAAGTCCTTCAGAGCACCCTACACTTCAGCCTTCATCACCATTGCCTCTCGATCGTAAGCTGTTTCTTGAAATTCTTCCTTGTCAGTCATTTATTTTTGGTAGTGACTCTATATACTCCTTCCATATTTTTTAATACTTCCTGGATCACTGACTATTCTGCCCATAGCATCCTTAAGTACTGCAATTCGAGGCTTGAAATTGTTCTTTAGTTCCATCAGCTTAAGATATGTTGAGTAAGTATAGCCCTTTTAATTTTTGGATTCCAGTTCTTTGTACATTTCATTATAATACTTTGCTTTGCTACACTTTGACATTTTCTATTCAGCTTCATAACCTCTTGATTTCTTCCTTTCACTTTGGCTTCTTGGTGCTCTAGTGCAATAGTCAGAGTCTACTCTGAAATCCATTTTGGTCTTTTCCATTTCTTCTTCTTCTGCCTTTGTAATGACCTTTTCCTTTTTGTGGATGATCCTCTTGATATATTCCCATAGTTCATCTGGTCTTTGTTCATTAGTGTTCAAGACCTCAAACTTGTTCCTGTATTGATTTTTAAATTCAGGTCGGATAGTCTCAAGGTCAATTTTTTTTCCAAGGTCAAATTTTTAATCCTATGGGTTTGATTTTACCTTCTTTAGCTTTAATTTGAACTAGCATATGAGTAGTTAATGGTTTGTTCCACAATCAGCACCTGACCTAGTTTTCACTGCTGATATTGAACTTTCCATCTATTTCTTCCACAGATGTAATCAATCTGATTCTTGTGCACATCATCAGGTGAAATCCATGTGTATAGTCTGTGTTTACATTCTTATAAAAGGTATTTTCTATTAATAAATCATTCATTGTGTAGAATTTTATCATTCTATTCCCAGCCTCATTTCTGTCACCAAGTCCATGCTTTTCAACTATTGATCCTTCTTCCTGGTTCCCAACTTTTGCATTCCAGTCACCCATTACTATTAATGCATCTTGGTTGGATATTCAATTGATTTCTGACTGCAAAAGTTGGTAAAAATCCTCTATTTCCTCCCTCTAGCTCTGGTTGTTGGTGCATAAATTTGAATGATAGTGGTATTAAGAGGTCTTCCTTGTATGCATATGTATATTATCCTATCACTCACAACATTGTATTTGAAGATGGATCTAGAAATGGCCCTTTTTTCCTTTTTTATCATTTTTTATTAATTTTAATGAAAGTTTACAGAGACTTTGGATTTCCATTCATTCATTGTGCACTTTTCTCCCTGCCCACCCCTTCCCCCCACCCAAGTACACAGTTCTTTTTGAAAAGTAAAAGAAAAATTATTTCGTTGTTTTACAATCCCTCTCCCCAGGTCCACTCCACTATGCAGCCTTTGTTCTGGACTCCTGTCGTCACAATAACACCCAATAACATATCCCTTTTAAACAGTTTTCTCCCTCATCTGTTTCAATGCAGTATACATTATTTATGCCATCTTTCTCAGTCTCCACCCCCCCCAACCCCGATGTCAGTCCTGTTTACAACAGTGGCACTATGCTGTACGTGTCTCTTAGTGACTGAGATATTTCACGCAGCATTATGTCCTCCAGGGTCACCCATTTTGAATAATATTGCATGAGTTCCTTGTTTTTCAATGCAGCATAGTATTCGATTGTGTGAATATACCACAGCTTCTCTATCCATTCATTTGTTGATGGGCACTTAGGTTGTTTGTAACTCCTTGCTATTGTGAACAAAGCCATAATAAACATGGGTGTGTATATATCTGCTTGGGTGGCAGTTATGGTCTCTTTGGGGTATATTCCCAGTCGTGGAATTTCTGGGTCAAATGGTATTTCTATTTGCAACTTTTTGAGAAAGCGCCACACCACCTTCCACAGTGGTTGCACCATTTTACACTTCCACCAACATTGAATAAGGGCAATTGTTGCTGGGGTGAGATGATATCCCATAGTTGTTTTGATTTGTTTCTCTCTGATAGCTAGGGATTTTTAACATTTCTTCGTGTGTTTGTTTGCCATCTGAGTGTCTTCTTTAGTGAAGTATCTATTCATATCCTATGCCCATTTTGTTATTGGGTTGTTTACCTTTTTCTCATTGCATTTCTCAAACTGAAAGAACTAAAAAACCAATTTAGGCTTCATGTGTAAATGTTGAAAGATGTTATTAGCAATGTATTGAATGACCCAGAAATCACCAAAAGAAGATGGAAGGAACACACAGAGTCACTGTACAAAAAATAATTGATTGACACTAAAACATTTCAGGAGTGATGGAAGGGGAAGTGAAAGTTGCATTGAAGACAATGGCAAATAATAAAGCCCTAGGAATCTATGGGATACCAATTGACTTGTTTAAATTAACAGATGCAGCCTTGAATGCATTCACCAGTCTATGCCAAGAAATTTGGAGGATGGCTGTCTGGCCAATGGATTGGAAGAGGTTCATATGGAATGTAAAATTTATATAAAAAATAGCATTGATATCACATGCTAGAAAAATACTGCTGAAGATCATTTAAAAATGGTTGTAACAGTACATAGGTAAGGAATTGCCAGAAATTCAAGTAGGATTTAGAAGAGGCCGTGACACCAGGGATATTATTGCTGATGTCAAATGGATCCTGGCTGGAAAGAAGAACTACCAGAAAAAATGTCTATTTGTGCTTTATTGACTACGCAAAAGCATTTGACTGTGTGGATCATGACAAGTTGTGGCTGACACTGAGAAGAATAGGAATCCCAAAGCACTTGAGTATGCTCTTGAGAAGTTTATATCTTGACCAGGAGACTGTTGTGTGAATGGAGCAGGAGAGCACTGCCTGGTTTGGAACTGGGAAGGGAGTGTATCAGGGGTGCATTGTATCTCTATACCTATTCAAACTATATGCTGAGCAAATTATCCGAGTAGCTGGACTCTATGAAGAGAAATGTGGCATCAGGATTGGAGGGAGACTCTTTAATAATCAGTATTATGCAGATGAAACAACCTTGCTTGCTGAAAGTGAGGAGGACTTGAAACAGTTGTTGCAGAAGATCAAGGAATATAGCCTTCAGTATGGATTGTGTGTCAATATCAAGAAAACAAAGATTCTTACCACTGGACCAATAGGCAGTGTCATGATGGATGGAGAGGAGATTGAAACTGTCAACATCTTGCTTAGATCTACAATTAACACCCTTAGTACTAGCAGTCAGGAAATAAGGGAATTCGCAATGGGAAAATCTGCAGTTAAGGACCTTTCCAAATTATTGAAGAGTTCTGATGTAAGTTTGAGAACTAAGGTGTGCCATGATCTTTCTAATTATTAGCTATGCATCTGAGGCCTGGACAATGAATAAGGATGGCAGAAAAATAACTGATACCATTGAGCTATAGTGTGGGGAAAAAGCACTGAACATTCCATGGATAGCCATGGAAAACAAATAGATATGTCTTGGAGAAGGTGATGGCATTTTGCCTCAAAAAATTTGGACATATTTGTAGGAGGTGTTATTTCTTGGAGCGGGACATGAACTTGGGAAGAGTGGAGGCTTGGTGAAGGAGATGAAGACCCTCAACCAGGCAGACTGACAAGGTGACTGCTGCAATCTGTTGACCAGGCAGCTGTCCTCCAAATTTCCTGGCATAGATTGGTGAGTGCATCCAAGGTTTCATCTGTTAATTGAAACAACTAAATTGGTATCCCATCAATTCCTGGGGTCTTATTTTGCCAAAGTCACTTTTATAGCCTGTGTTCATATTAACAAATGATCTTCAGTATCTTTTTAAACTACATGCTGCATTTTTTAGTATTTCTTTTTTGCTTGAGGTATTTCGTTCAGATGTGCCTTGTAACTGCTGCTGCTTTACTGGATACAGTGCTATCTGGGAATGAATATGTTTTACTTTTTAATGAAATAAACCTACATTTGTGATGATCTAAAAAAATCAATGCATTTTAATTCAATATAATGTAAAGTAATTAATAGATGAAAACCAATAAAATATTTTTTTAAAAAATCTATGAGAACAAAAACATAATAAAATGGCATATACAGAAAGTGGGGGGGGGGAAGAAAGTGGAAAGAAAATGAGGATCCTGTACTCTGAAAAGCTGTCAATTGAATATGAAGGAGAAATTAAGTGATTAGTAAAAAAAAAAGAAACATAAAAAATTGGTTAAAAGAAGACCAAATCTACAAGAAATTCTAAAGAAAATTCTTCAAACAGACTTCAAAGGAAAGTGGATGGACAATGTTGTTGTTGTTGTTAGGTGCCATCGAGTTGCCTGAAACTCATAGTGACCCTATGTACAACAGCCTTAAACCCTGCTCTGTCCCTTGACAATCTTATTGTCTCAGACACATCCATCCCCATTACTCCAGTGACTGAATAAATCTATCTCATCGAGGGTCTTCCTCTCCTGCACTGTCCCTCCACCCTCCCAAGCATGATGTCCCTCTCCACAGACTGATCCCACCTTGCAACATGTCTAAAATATATCAGACAAAGCTTCAGAATTTTTTCCTCCAAGGAGCAGCCTGGCTTCAACCTCTCTAAGACGAACTTGTTTGTTCTTCTAGCAGTCCGGGTTTTCATATAATAATTGCTTTACATTAAGTTTAATTAAAATGCATTGTGGTTTAATTTTTATATCATCACAAATGTAGAGATAAGGTGTCTACTATGATGAAGAGGTTTTTATAGTCTTCTTATCCTTTTCTTAATTATTGAAAAGGAGTTTAAAGTAGCAAGTCTGGTTTTGTCAAAACATGAAATATAGCAATGATTAAACTTGCCCAGGCTAGAGGGTATAGCAGTGTGCAAGACTGTACTTTAATACCTCCACAGTGGCAAGACACTGCACTGCAGTCCCAGAGGTACGCGGTTCAAATCCACCAGATGCTCTGCTGGAGAAGGAGGGGCAATCTCCTCCTGTACCAGTCAGATCTGATTTGACGGTACACGTAAAAATAATACAATTTAAAAAAAAGTGATTAGCCATCTCCCACCTCACCGAAACAGCAAAAGATATTACTTTACAGTGAGAGTTGTGCTTTAGGAAGAGGAAGGAGGAGAAGGAGGAGGAAGGAGGAGGAGGAGGAAGAGGAGGAGGAG
>NW_006400161.1:1163931-1174515 GCF_000299155.1 Elephantulus edwardii
AGAAGAAGAAGAAGAAGAAGAAGAAGAAGAAGAAGAAGAAGAAGAAGAAGAAGAAGAAGAAAAGGAAGAGGAGGAGGAGGGGGAGGAGGAAGAGGAGGAGAATATAGCAGACCCTATGAATACCCCAGGGTCAAGAGGGCCAATGATACGTGTTGGTATGCAGGCATTTGAACAACTATGAAAGAAAGTACAAATGATGGAAGAAACAACAGAACCCATTAAGGAAGCAAATATTCTGTGGATAGGGGGCCAGAAGAAATGTATCAATAAGGAAGGCTTTGAACAACTACAGATGAAAATGCAAAACATGGAAGAAAATATTGATAGTATAGATATAGAGGTACAAAAACTTAATATACCATCACAAAATAGAGAGGGTATAGTCAACACAATACTGGAAATAACAGAAATGTATGAAAATGCAATCCAGAATATTAAGACCAAAATATTGCTGTTGTTATTGTTGTTGATGGCTTTCTAGCAGAGCATGACTCATAGCAAACCTATGAACAAAAGACTTGAAGCCCCTCTACAACTATTGACATTTATCAAAGTTCATAGAATTTCTGGAAGCATGTTATATGGCACTCCTGCTTCCAAAAAGACCAAAATAGCAGGGACAAAAAAAAGTAAAAGAGAAGAGATGAAAGAGAAAAGCTGGAAGACTGGAACTTCAACATACTAGAAGTAAAATAACAGATGAGACAAAAAGAAAATGAAGAAAACATTACAATCATGTGGGATGACATCGAAAGGAACACATACATATGACTGAAATTCTAGAATACAAGAGGGAAAGGGAAATCACTGAAAAAATTGTGGAAGAGGTACTAAAAGAAAACTTACCAGGTATTATGAAGAAAGAAGAAATACCCATACAAGGTCAGTCTAGAAGACTAGAACCAAAAAGAAAACCATCAAGATATATCATAGTCAAATTCTCCAAAATAAAAGATAATGATAAAATACTAAATGCACCATGAGAAAAACAAAGAGTCACATACAAAGAAAATGAATTAGATTAAGTTCTGATATCTCAACAGAAACCATGCAAGCAAGAAAACAATGGGATGGAATATACAAAAAGTTGAAAGAAAAAAAAAAATACCAGCCAAGGATACTGTATCCAGCAAATATTCCCACCAAATACGAAAGAGAAATTAGATCCTTTGCAGAAAAGAAGGAATTTGAGAAAACAAAACTAAACCTACAAGAAATTTAAAGGGAAGTCATTAACCCAGAGATACCAAAGAAATATGGATAAACCATCAGAAAGAAAAAAAAAAAAGAAAAGAAAGAAACCAAACAAAATGTCAATAATAAAACCTGGCATGTCAATTATCACACCTAATGTGAATGGATTACATATACCAATTAAAGGGAAAAGAATAGCAGAATGAATTTTTTTTAAAAAAGGCCATCAACTAAGAAACCATGAGAAAGACTGACTCAAAATGAAAGGTTGGAGTCGGGGAGAATATACCAAAACAAATGGCATCCACATAAAATCAGGCATGACAATAATAATTCTTGGTAAAATAAACTTCAGAATGAAAACTATCATAAAAGATAAGGAAAGGCATTATATAATTATTAAAGGCACAGTAGATAAAAAAGTTGAAATATGTCAGTTGATACACCATCAATTCCTGGGTCCTTATACTTAGCCAATTCTTTCAAAGCAGTTTGAACTTCTTCATCACCACAGGCTCTTGCTCGTATGTTGTTTCATGAAATTCTTGTGTCTGCCAATTCTTTTTGGTATAATGACTATATACTCTTTCCATCTTCTTTTAATACGACCAAGATCACTTAATATTTTGCCCAAAGCATCCTTAAGTATTAAAACTTGAGGCTTGAATTTCTTCTTTAGTTTTTTGAGTTTATGAAATGTTGAGTGAGTTCAGCCCTTTTGATTTTCTGCCTCCAGCTCTTTGAACATTTCAATACAATACTCTGTCTTCCCACTCTGCCTTTTAAATTCTTCTGTTCAGCTCCTTAATGTCTTTATTTCTTCCCTCTGCTTTGGTTTCTCGGCGTTCTAGTGCAATATTCAGAGTCTCTTCTGACATCTATTTTGGTCTTTTCTTTCTCCTCTGTCATTGTAACGACCTTTTGCACTCTTCCTGGATGATATTCTTGATATCATCCCATAACTCATCCAGTCTTTGCTCACTAGTGTCCAAGGCCTCAAACCTGTTTCCTGAGATGATTCTGAAATTAAGGTGGTATGGACTCAAGGTCTTATTTTTGCTTCCCTGGACTTGATTTCACTTTCCTTTGCTTCAGCTTGGACTTGTATATGAGTAGTTGGTGGTCTGTTCTACAATCAGCACCTGGCCTAGTTTTCACAGCTGATATTGAGCTTCTCCAGCGGCTCTTTCCACAGATGTAATCTATCTGATTCCTAAGCATACCATCAGGTGAAATCCATGTCTGTAAACTGTGTTTATGTTTCTTATAAAATGTATTTGCAACAAATAAATGGTTAATTGTGCAAAATTCTATCATCCTATCTCCAGCTTCATTTCTGTCACCTAGTCCATGCTTTCCAATTACTGATCCTTCTTCTCTGTTCCCAACTTTTGCATTCCATTCACCCATTATTATTAATGCATCTTGACTACATGTTCAATAGATCTCTGACTGCAAAAGTTGGTAGAAATCTTGTATTTCCTCTTCTTTGGCTCTGGTTGTTGGTGCATATATTTAAATGATAATGATATTCACTGGACTTCCTTGTATGCATATGAATATTATTCTGTCACTCACAATATTGTATTTCAAGATGCGTCTAGAAATGACTTTTTTAACTATGACAGCAACCCCATTTTTCCTCATCTTTTCATCTCCAGCACAGTAGATCATATGATCATCTGATTCAAAATCTCCCATGCCAGTCCAGCTCATCTCGCCAATACCTAGTATGTCAATATTAATGAGTTCTATTTCTTCCTTAACAATATCTAATTTTCCTACATTCATAGTTTTCACATTCCATGTTCCAACCATGTCTACTTAAAACTGTTCCTTAGTATTTCCATACTTGAAAGCTCCACCTCTGTTGCCCTATCTGCTATCTAAGTGTGTTCCATTGTACATAGGGTTTTCAAAGGTCTTCTATTTCAGAAGTGTATGGCTAATCCTTCTTCCTAGTCTGTCTTAGTCTGAATGCTCAGATTTAGAAAAGTATCTTACAGACAAGCATTTTACAGGAAAATGCGGATGATATTATTTCTCAATTGTAGAAATAGCCAGTAGTTTCAGTGTTGTCCCTGACCTTGACACAAGTGTCTTGACCCACCTATTTCCCTGCTCCACCAGCATCCCCTTCCACTCCCACCTACTCCCTTCAACACTTATCTTCCATTCCTTGATCTGATAGCTTATTTCTCAAGCTTTATGGGCTTCTGTTATTTTTAATGCCTCAAGCTGCTGCCAATTTTTTTATGCTGTGGTTGGTGTCTCTTGAGTTTAGGGGTCTATAAGTCCATATACAAAGTACTAATGTTAGGGAAGGCTTCTTATTTCAGATGGTTCTGAAGAAAAGTCCTTTTCTTTTAATTTCTTCTCCAGGTTTAACTTCTTGTGGTTTCGGGCCTATTCCCTTCCATTTACAGCACACTGTAGTCACAATGTTTGCCAAGGGGGGGGTGATCTGCCCTGTAGAACTGGTATATAGTGTTGTTTTTCTGGCCTGAGGGCCTCAGGCCCAAAGTAATGGGGATAGGTGTGTCAGAGACAATGAGATTGGCACAGGATAGAGCAGGGTTTAGGGCTGTTGTATGGAGGGTCACTATGAGTCAGAGATGACTTGACGACACATAACAACAACAATATCAAGAAGATATAACATTGGCCAACATCAATGCATCAAATGATAGACCTGCAAAATACATAAAATAATTGCTAACAGTATTGAAGAAAGAAATAGACAGTACCACAATAGTGGTAGGAGACATTAAAATACCACTCTCACCAAAGGGCAGGTCAATTCAAAAGAAACTTTAAAAGGATGCAAAAGACTTAAACTACACAGGAAGCCAGCCAGCTTGACCTTGTAGTTGTAGTTGGAGGATTGCACCCAACTAAAACTCAATCCACTTTCTTCTCAAGTGCACATAGTACATTCTCCAGGATTGATCATATATTAGGACACAAACCAAGCCTCTTGGTATATTTTTTCCAGTCTTTGATTTTGAGACGATCTTTCTCTTCTTCTTTTAGATGTGTCTCCTATAGACAACATATTAATAGGCTTTGATTTTTTTTATCCATTCTGCTACTCTTTTCCTCTGAATTGGTGCATTTAGTCCATTCACATTAAGTGTGATTATTGTCAGGCCAGTTTTTACTTTCACCCTTTGTCATGTTTCTTTTTCTGTTGTTTCTGGTTAGTTATTATGGTCCATATACTTTCATTTGACATCTCCTTTTTTTTAATCTTATTAACATTTATTTATCTTTCCTCAGTCAAACCCTGAGCCAATCACTTTCCCCAGGCTTCCTGGGGAGTTACAGGGAAAGGAACACAGGGTAGACAAGACATGGGGAGAGAAAACCAACAAACTATGAGAGATAGAGATGGCTCCTTCACATGGCGAAGAGGATCAGAAAGGCCACCATCAGGCAAAAGAGCCCCATGGCCTCTGAGAGGGCAAAGCCCAGAATGGCATAGGAGAAGAGTTGCTGCTTCAGAGAAGGATTCCTGGCATAACCAATGATGAGGCTCCCAAACACAGTCCCAATCCCAGCTCCAGAGGCAGCCACTCCAACCATGGCAGCCCCAGCCCCAATGAACTTGGCTGCTGTGTCAATATCCCTTGAAACAGTGCTGGTTTGGAAGTTGCGACTAGGGACAAATGAAATCAAGGCACATGGGGCTGTCAAGCAGCTGAAATTCTCATCTCTCAGTGTCTCTGGTTGTTTCAGGACCACTGCAGACAATGGACGGCTCAGCAGCTGAGAGGCACTCCTGACCAGGGAAGGGGTAGAGACAAACTTGGTGCAGGTATACATTTTCAGGGGATGAGGGGCTGTGGCAGGAAAGCTGCTCCTACTGCAGAGAAGACAGAGAAGGGAGGGGGCAGCAGGGACAGCAGGAGGGAAGACTCTGACATCTCCTTTTAAAAGACTCCCTACTTGTAAGGAAGACCCTAAATGAGATATATTGACAAACTACCTGGAGTAATAAGAAGTTGATATGTCCCAGACAGTGAGATTGGCTCAAGATAAGACAGATTTCACAGCTATAATGCACATTGTCATTATGAGCCAGAAGCTACTTGATGGCACAGAACAACAACAGAACAAGACAGGGCTACAGAAGAAATATAAAATTAAACAAAAAAGTGTCTCACAATAAATGATAATGAAAATACAACATACCAAACCTTCTAGGATTCAGCTAAAGCTGTTAGGGGACAGTTCATGGCAGTAGGCAAACACATAAAAAAGGAAGAAGCTAAATTAATGATATAACTCATTATCTTCATTAAATATAAAAATAGAAACAATTTAAAATTCAAAGCCTTTGGGAAAAAGGAATATGTAAGGACAAGAGCTGAAATCAATAAGATAGAAAACAGAAAAGCAATTGAAACAATCAATAAGAAAAAGAGCTGGTTTCTCAAAAGGGTCAATAAAATTGACAAACCACTAGCAAACTCAACAAAACAAATAAACACACAAAAAAACAGAGAGAGACAGATAACTAGATTAAAAAATGAAAGAGGTGACATCACAACACAATCAGATGAAATTAAATTGATAATATAAGAATACTAAGAAAAGTTATACTCTGATAAATTTGAAAACCTAGAGGAAATGCACAAATTCCTTGAAACTCATGCCCTACCCAGATTGACAAGGACAGATATAGAATACTTGAACAGACCCATCACAAAAAAAAAAGAAATTGAATTATCTTCCACATAAGAGAAGGCCTAGATCAGATGGTTTCACAGCTGAATTTTATCAATTCAACTGAAATTATTTCAAAAAGCTGAAAAAGAGGAATACTTCCAGAGACATTCTATGAAACAAGCTACCAAACCTACTACCAAAACCAGGCAAAGATATTACCAAGAAAGGAAACTGCAGAACAATATTCCTCAGAATTATAGATGCAAAAATTCTTAGCAAAATCCTAGCCAATAGAATGCAAAAGCACGTCAAAAAATAATTCCTCATGACTTAGTGGGATTCATAATAGGTATGCAAGGATAGTCCAACATAAGAAATAAATTCAATGCAATTTACCATATTAATAAAGTAAATAACAAGAACCATATGCTCTTAGCAATTGATGCAGAAAAGGCATTTAAAAAAATCCAATATCCCTACCTGATAAAGACATACAGCAAAATTAGAATAGAAAGGAATTTCCTCAACTGAGGGGTAGGTTATATGCAACACCAGGAACCAACCACATTCTCAGTGGAGAAAGACTAAAAGAACCTTCCTTGCAAATAAAGACCAGATAAGAAAGCCCATTGTCACCATTTCTCTTCAATATTTCACTGGAAGTGCTTTCTAGGGCAATGCAAGAGAAGGAAATAAAAGACATCCAGAATGGCAAAGAGATGGTTAAGTTGTCACTATATGCAGATGATATGATAGTATACACAGAAAACCCCAAAATAAATAAAAAAAAACTGTTGGAGTTTGACTGAATCCAGCCGGTCAAGAAAAATAGGGTTAGGATGACAAGGAGCATGGATTAAAGAAATATAATACACAAGAGAAAGAGTTAGGAGAGGCATACAGAAAAATTTCTGTAGCCCTGGGATTATTTTTTCCAGTCTTTTTATCCTTATTGCAGTGAACAGAAAAACAATTCAGCCTCAAGGTTGACAGTACATTCAGATTTATGAGCCACCTGCTAGAAAGGCCGTTTGCTCTTCTAATTAGCAAGCAAGGCCATCAGAATTGAAGTATAAACAGAGTCTTCAGGGAGGGACATACCATTCTGCACATCCCTGCTTGGCCTTGGGGTTCAAGGAACAGCTAAACTTGTTTTTGCTTCTCTTCAAACATCTTCACATTTGAACCTGACACAAAATGAAGATTTGCAGAATATGGCTACAAGAGTTAGTAGACCAATTTAGTAGAGTGGCAGGATATTAGGTTAATATACAAAAATCAGTGGGATTCCTCTACAGTAACAAAGAGAACTCAAAGAAGGAAATCCATAAAGAAATATCATTTACAATAGCCAACCACAAGCTAAAATACTTGGGAGTGAACCTAACTAGAGATACAAAAGACTTATAAAAACAAAACTACAGAATATTTCTACAAGGCACCATAAAAGACATAAAGAAATTAAAAAAAGAAATGAATAGTGCAACAATGAATGAATGGAAACCCAAAATCTCTGTAAATGTTTATGAAAATTAATAAAATATAATTATAGAAAAAAAAGAAAAGAAAAAAAAAGAAATGTGCCCTGTTCATGGATAGGAAGACTCAGTACTGTGAAAATGACAGTCCTACCAAAAGCAATCTACATGGTCAGTGCAATTCCAAAACAGATACCAAATTCCTTTTTCAAGGATATTGAAAGAGAAATTGTCAAGTTTATTTGGAGAGGAAAGAGAGGCCTTGAATAAGCAAAACACTTTTGAGAAACAAAAATAAATGGGAGGCACAGCACTCCCTGACCTTAAAACCTCCTACCCAGTGGCAATACCCAAAACAGCGTGATATTGGCACAATGATAGGCACATAGACCAAAGGAACAGAATTGAGAACCCAGAAATAGACCCAACTATCTGTGGTCAACTTTAATTAAAACCAGGCAAAGTTACTACCTAAAAAAAGGAAAACTACAGACCATTATTTCTCATGAAAACAGATACACAATCACTTAATAAAAATCCTAGCCAAATATGTTTACGGCATTGAAGTCTATGGGGGAGAGAATAGTTTAAAAGTATTATATTTTAGGGCATTATGTTTATCGTAGGAGTACACAATGAGGGTTGCAGAGTGGATTATATTTGGGGTTGGGGGTGGGGTGGGGGGAGGTGCGGGGGGATTGTGTACCAATGAGGGAGTTTTTCTTTTGCTTTTCAAGGAGAGGAGCAAAGGGGGGCGGAGGTCGGGTGGGCGGGGAGAAGGGTGCAACAATGAATGAATGGAATTCCAAAATCTCTGTAGATGTTCATTGAAATGAAAAATAAATAAATTTTTTAAAAAATCCTAGCCAAAAGAATCTATTAACACATTTTTAAAAAGTAATTCATCATGGCCAAGTGGGCTTGATAAGAGTCATGCATGGATGGCTGGATGGCTCAACATAAGAAAAATAATCAAATTTTAATTCACTATATTAACAAAGCAAATAATAAGAATGACATAACCATAGCAATGGATGAAAAAAAGACATTTAACAAAATCTAATACACATTTCTGATAAAGAAACTCAGCAAAATGGGAATAGAAAGGAATTTTCCAACAGAGGGAAAGTATATGTGCAAAACTAAGCCAATATTATTCTCAATAGAGAAGGATTAAAAGCTTTTTCCTTGTGAACAGAAATCAGACAAAAATGCTCACTGTCACTTCTATTCAATATTGTATTGGAAGTACTTGCTAGGGCAATACAAGAGAAGGAAATAAAAAGCATCCAGATCAGCAAAAAGATGATTAAACTATCACCATAAGCAGATGATATGACAATGTACACAGAAAATCCCAAGGACTCAACAAAAAAATCTGTTAGAGCCAGTAGACCAATTTAGTAGAGTAACAGGATACAAGATCAATATCCAAAAATCAGTGAGATTCCTCTACAGTAACAAAAAAAACCTCAGAGACAGAAACCAAGAAACAGTACCTTTACAATTTGAAATTAGAAATTACAACCACAAATTGAGATACTTGGGAGTGAATGTAACTAGAGAGAAAAAACGGTACAAAGTAAACTATGGAACATTTCTATGAGACACAAAAAAGATGTAAAAAATATTAAATATGTTTCTTGTTCATGGATAGGAGGACTCAATATTATGAAAATGACAATCCTACCAAAAACAATCCACCTGTTCAATGCAGTCCCAATAGAAATACCAAACTAATTTCAAAAAGAGATTGAAAAGGAAATTGTCAAGTTTATTTGGAGAGGAAAGAGACTCCAAATAAGCAAAACACCTTTGAAAAACAATAATGAAGCAGGAAGTATAGCACTCCCTACCTCAAAACCTATTACACCATGGTAGCAACCAAAACAGCGTGGTACTAGTACAATAAAAGGCATATAGATCAATGGAAGAGAATTGAGAACATAGAAATGGACCCATCTATCTATGATCAACTGATATTCAACAAGGAAATAAAACAAATAAAATGAGTAAATGACAAGCTCATCAACAAATGGTGCTAACAAAACTATAGAAAATTAAAAACGGATTAGCATCTCACACCATACAGAAAAATCAACTCAAGCTGGGTCAGACACCTGGAAGTAAAGACCAAAACTGTAAAGTTCATAAGAGACAAACTTGAATCAAGCTTAGAAAGCCTAGGGGAGATAGCAAGATCATGAAGGTGGTTTTCCCAGGAAGAGCTTTAACTATTGTCCTCTAGTTGTACTGACCCTTGCTATTTCCCCAAATGTGGGAAAGTTTTTGCATATTTTGTGGTAATGGGGGAATACATTGGCTTTTTACCCTAATATAAAAAGGACTAGTTTATGGTATAAAGAGAATGCTCAAAACAATGAGAAATGCATAATCTAGAGAGGATAAAATTGATGAATGAGATCTTCTAAAGATTAAATCTCTGTGTACATAAAAAAATTTTTCAACAAGGTGAAAATACACTACTGACTGGGAAAAACATTTGTCAATACCATATCAGACAAGAGTCTCATAAAAAAGTTTACAGAATATACCTGGGACTCCACAAAAAGAAAAAAATATTAATAATCCAAATATAAAATGGACAAAAAACAGCAAAGACTTTTTTTAAATGAACAATTACAGAGATTTTGGATTTCCATTCATTCATTATTGCACTTTTCTCCCTTCCCAGCCCTCCCCCCAGTTCTCTTCTCTATTTGAAAACTAAAAGAAAAATTTTTTCATTGGTATACAATCTCCCCGCCCCCCACCCCGACAACCACCAGAGAACACTCCACGATGCAACCTTAATTTTGGACTCGTGTGATAACCATAATACCCTATCATATATCTTTTATAAATTGTTCTCTCCCTCATCTGTTTCAATGCAGTATACATAATTTATCCAGTTTTTCTCAGTCTTATCCCAACCGTGATGTCAGTCCCATTCTACAGCAGTGGCACCATGCAGTATTTGTAAATTTTTGACTGAGATATTACACTCAGCATAATGTCCCCCAAGGTCACCCATTTTGAATAATATTGCATGAGTACCTTGTTTTTCAATGCAGCATAGTATTCCATTGTGTGAATATACCACAGCTTCTCTATCAATTCGTTTGTTGATGGGCACTTAGGTTGTTTCCAACTCCTTACTATTGTGAACAAAGCCACAATAAACATGGGTGTGCATATATCTGCTTGGATGTCAGTTATGGTCTTTGTGGTTATATTCCCA
>NW_006400161.1:1174658-1176558 GCF_000299155.1 Elephantulus edwardii
CATCTCTCTTAGAGCTAGGGATTTTGAACATTTCTACATGTGCTTCTTGGCCATCTGAATGTCTTCTTTGGTGAAGTGTCTATTCATATCCTGTGCCCATTTTCCAATTGGATTATTTACCTTTATCTTGTTGTGGTGCTCAAGTATTTTATAAATTCTAGATATAAGTCCCTTATCTGACACATCATTACGAAACACTTTTTCCCAGTCTGTGGCTTCCCTTTTTACCCCGTTGGAGAAGTTTTTGGATGTGCATAGGGATTTGATTCTTAAAAGGTCCCATTCATCTATTTTATCTTCTCCTGGTTATAAATTTTTCAGGATACTTGGAAGACTGTTTATGCTGTGGATTAGGACTACTAGAGTTCTTCCAAGCTTTTCTTTAATGAAATTTATAGTCCTTGGTTTTAGTCCTAGATCCATGATCCACCTTGAGTTGGTTTTTGTATACGGAGTGAGGTGTCGATCTTACTTGAGTCTTTTGCAGATACTTTTCCAATTTTGCCAACACCATTTGTTAAAAAGGCTGTCATTTCCCCACTTAACTGGTTTAATCCCCTTGTCAAAAATCAATTGACCATAGGTAGATGGGCTGACTTCTTGGTTCTCAATTATATTCCATTGATCGATGTGTCTGTCATTTACCAGTACCATGCTGTCTTAACCACCATGACAGTGTAGTAGGATTTGAAATCAGGGAGTGAGATGCCTCCTACCACTTTTTTCTATTTTTTTTTCATTTTTTTCTATTTTTAAGGAGTGCTTTGCTTATTTCCATTCCAAATGAAACTGGAAATTATCTTTTCCATCTCGTTGAAGAATGGGATTGGTATTTGTATTGGGATTGCATTAAATGTGTAAATTGCCTTTGGCAGTATTGCCATTTTCACAATGTTGAGTCTTCCTGTCCATGAGCAAGGGATATTCTTCCACTTATCCTGGTCTCTTTTTGTTTCTTGTACTAATGTTTTGTAATTTTCTTTGAATCGATCCTTTGTGCTTCTGGTTAGGTTTACTCCCAAGTGTTTAATCTTGTGATTCGCTATTGTGAAGAGTATTGTTTTTCTTAATTCTGACTCTGTATCTCTTTGTCACCGTAGGGAAATCCAACTGATTGTTGTATGTTGATCTTGTATCCTGTTACTTTGCTGAATTAGTCAACTATGTCCAATATTATTCTAGCTGAGTCTTTAGGGTTTTCTAGGTATACTATCATATCATCTGCATAGAGAGATAATTTTACCTCCTTTTTGCCAATTAGGATACCTTTTATTTCCTTCTTTTATTGCTATCGCTAAAACTTCCAATGCAATATTGAATAAGAGAGGTGAGAGTAGGTACCATTGTCAAGTTCCTGTTCTTAAAGGGAATGTCTTTAACCTCTCTCAGTTGAGAACAATGGTGGGTATCGGGTTTGCATAAATACCTTTTACTATGTTAAAGAAATTCCCCTCTAATACTATTTTTTTAGTGTTTTAGTCAGGAAAGGGTGCTGAATTTTGTCAAAGGCCTTTTCTGCATCAATTGATAGGATCATGTGGTTCTTTTTCTTTGCTTTGTTAATGTGATGAATTATATTCGTTGTTTTCCTTATATTGAACCTTCTGTGCATGTTGTTGTTGTTGTTGTTATGTGCCGTCTAGTCGTTTGCGACTCATAGCGACCTTATGCACAACAGCCCTAAACCCTGCTCTGTCCTGCGCCAACCACACTGCCTCTGACACACCCATCTTGATCACCCCAGTCACCGAATCAATCCATCTCATAGAGGGTCTTCCCCTCCTGCGCTGTCCCTCCACCCTCCCAAGTATGACATCCCTCTCCAAGGACCCATCCCTCCTGGCAACATGTCCAAAGTATGTCAGACGAAGCCCCAGAATCCTTGCCTCCAAGGAGTAGC
>NW_006400161.1:1177243-1183969 GCF_000299155.1 Elephantulus edwardii
TGTTCTGGGATTCCCATTCTTGTCAGAGTCAGCCACAGTTTGTTATGATCCACACAGTCAAATGCCTTTGCATAATCAATGAAACACACATAGACATTCTTCTGGTATTCTCTGCTTTCAGCTAAGATCCATCTAACATCACCAACAATATCCCTAGTACCACGATCCCTTCTGAACCCAGCCTGGACTTCTGGAAATTCTCTGCTGATGTGCTGTCATGGTGAATTATTTCTTTGTTGTATTATTGAATTCTATTAGCCAGGATTTTATTCACTATTTTTGCATCTATGTTCATAAGAGATATTGGCCTATAGTTTTCTATTTTGGTGTTGTCCTTTCCTGGCTTTGGTATCAAAGATATGTTTGCTTCATAGAATGAATCTGGGAGAATGCCATCTTTCTCTAGTTCCTGAAATAGTTTATGTAGAATTGGTGAAGATTCTTCTCTGAATGTTTGACAAAATTTACTTGAAAACCAGCTTGTCCAGGGCTATTTTTGGTTGGAAGTTGTTGTATTATCTTTTCAATTTCTTCTTTTGTATTGGGTCTGTTCAGATGTTCAATTTCAGTTTCTGTTAGTTTAGGTAGGTTGTGCATGTCTAAGTATTTGTCCTTTGCCTTTAGGTTTTCATATTTGTTTGAGTCTAGTTTTTCATAATACTCTAATGTTAGCTTCTTTATTTTAGTTGGTTCTTTTGTGATGTTGCCTGATTCATCTCTTATTCGCATTATTTGTGTCTTCTCTTTCTTTTCTTCTGTGAGTTTTGCTAATGGTTTGAATATTTTTTTTTAACCTTTTCAAAGAACCAACTCGTAGTTTTGTTGATAGTTTCAATTGTTTTTTTGTCTTCTATTTCGTTTATTTCTGCTCTAATTTTTATAATTTCAGGGTTTTTAGAGGGTGTCAGGTTTTCTTGCTGTTGTTTTTCAATTTCCTGTAGTGGGCTCACCCTTGGATACTCTCCCAGGTAATCAGCGGTGGTGCCCAAGAAAACCCAATTAGGATCCTACCAGCCTTTCTTGTCGCAGATCAGTCCCACCGCAGCTGGATTGGTGGCTTCAGATGATGGCTGGATTTGCAGTGTGCCTTTGTGTTCTGATTAAAAATCCTACTGTCCACAGCTGTTGTTAGATCTCTGTGTTGCGTGAAGGATTCTCTAGTGGCCTGGGACACCACCAGGGATGCAGGGCTGGGGGGAGGCCACCAGGGTGTGCCAGGGGTGCCAGAGTGAAAGACGGTGATGGGGTGGTGTCCTGGGGACTCTGTGCTTTGGGGGGGGTGAGGACGGGGGGCGTGGCGTGACCACTGCTGGGAGTTAGAGATTGTAGTCTGTTCCCAGACGTAAAGCTGCCAAGTCACTAGTCCTCAGCACATCAGAGTGCCCACGTTGCTCCAAAGACTTTTTACATAGGAAGACATTCAGATTGCAAAAAGACACATAAAGAAACACTCAAAATCACTGTTAATGAGAGAGATGCAAATTAAAACCAAATGAGATAACCATTTTACCCCAGTAGAAGTGGCAAAGTTTAGCAGGGCAGCAAGCAGTAAATGTTGGAGAGGATGTAGAGAGATTGGAACTTGCACACAATTTTGGTGGGATTTTAAAATGGTACAAGCACTCTGGAAGATAGTTTGACCTTTCCTCAAAAAATTGAACATAGAAGCTTCGTATGACCGAACTACTCCAAGGAATATACCCCAAGGAAATTAGAACTGAGACATTAATGGAGATCTGTGCACCAATGTTCATAGCAGCATTGTTCACCATCACAAGATCATGAAAACAGCCCCAATATCTAACTACAACTGAATGGCTTAAACAATTGTGGTACCCAATGGGATACTATGCAGCACTCAGAAGAAACTATTTAGAAAAATACTACATAACTTGGGAGAGACTGGAAAGCATTTTGCTAAGTGAAATAACTCAGCGCAGGATGGGAAGACCCTCTATGAGGTGGATTGATTCAGTGACTGGGGTAATTGGGATGGGTGTGTCAGAGGCAGTGCGATTGGCACAGGATAGAGCAGGGTTTAGGGCTGTTGTACATAGGGTCGCTATGAATTGCAAGCGACTCAACGGCAC
Source organism: Elephantulus edwardii (assembly GCF_000299155.1). NCBI lineage: Eukaryota > Metazoa > Chordata > Mammalia > Macroscelidea > Macroscelididae > Elephantulus > Elephantulus edwardii. Next base: position 1,179,334 of record NW_006400161.1, read on the forward strand.
ATAACAACAACAACAATATAATGACAAATATTGCATAAGACCATATCGTAAAACTAGAAGGATAACTAGTAAAACATGTATTTGAACCCAAAGTGAGAAGGGGTGGGAGCAGAGAGATGAGGCTTGGTAGGAGTGAAACCATAAAGGTGCACAGTTTGGTGGGTGTAGGGAGGGGGTAAAGGAAATGGGAAGGATCAGAAGGAGATCTGAGAAGATTGGATAATAATGGGCAAGGTCCAATGGTGAGTGATTTTATAATACATGATGCATGGAAATGATTGCATGAAACACAATATGAATGAAGAATATTGAGAAACACAGTGTATACTAATTTTATAAGCAAACCAAAATAAAAAACCTAAAATTGCTGTCCAGAAATAAAAAAAGAAAAAAGCATTTGACAAAATCCAACACACTCTACTGATTAAAACACTCAGCAAAATAGAAATAAAACTAAATTTCATCAACATAGTGAAAAATATATATGCAAAACCAAAAGCCAACATTATTCTCAGTGGAGAAAGACTAAAAGAATTCTTCTTATGAATAGGGGCCAGATATGGTTGCCTACTTTCACCACTCTTATTAAATATTGTGTTACAAGTTTCTAGGACAATATGACAAGAGAAGGAAGAGGCATCCAGATCAGCAGAGATGTTAAACTGTTACTATATACAGACGATATGATCATGTGCACAGGAAACCCCAAGGACTTGACAAAAAACCCTTAGATCTAGTACATCAATTTAGTAGAGTGACAAAATACAAGATCAGTACACAAAAATCAGTGATATTCCTCTACAGTAAAAAATTAAACACAGAGAAGGAGACTAAGAAAACAATACCATTTACATTAGGCAACCACAAATGGAGATACTTAGGAATAAACCTAACTAGAAACACAAAAGACTTTTACAAAGGTAACTGCCAAAACACTTCTGTGAGAAACAGTAAAAGAACTAAATAAATGGGAAAATATTCCCTATTCATTGATAGAAGGCTCAATATAGTGAAAATGACAATCATAACAAAAGCAAATTACATGTTTAATGCAATCCCAAAATAGTTACCCAACTCATTTTTCAAAGAGAGAGAAAAAAGAGTTCCCAAGTTTATTTTGAAAGGAAAGAGACCCAAATAAGCAAAGCACCACTGGAAAACAAAAATTAAGTGGAAAATCAAGCACTGATCTCAAAACCTACTCTACAGTTGTAATAACCAAATCAGCATAGTACTTGTACAATGACAGACAACTAGAGCAATGGTACTAAATCACAAACGCAGAAATTAATTCATTTATTTAAGGTCAATTGATATTCAATAAGAAAACAAAACTTGTGAAATGGGAAAATGAAAACCTTTTCAACAAATGGTGCTTACAAAACTGTACTGCTACCTACAGAAGCAGGATCAACATCTCACACCATACACTCAACTCAAAGTAAATCAGAGACCTTGAGATAAAGCCAAAAACCATAAAGATCATAAGGGACAAAATGGGACTATACTTAGATGGCTTAACCTATAGTATACAAAGGCTGGCAAATAACACCAGAAATGCATAACAAGGAAAGGGTAACTCTAATAAATAGGACCTTTTAAAGTTTAAATCCCTTTGTGCATTAAAACTTTTCCAGTGGGGTAAAACCAAAATCTACTGACTGGGAAAAAACATTCAGCAATGCCATCTCAGACAAGGACCTCATAACAAATCTTTACAGAATACTACTGGGCCTCCACAAGAAGAAAAAAAAAGACAAACACCGCTACAAAATGGGCAAAGGACTTAGAAAGAATTTTCACAGAGGAAGACATTCAAATGTCCAACAGACACATGAAGAAACGCTCAGAATCACTGGCAGTAAGAGAGATATAAACAAAAAGCACAATAGATACCATTTTACTCCAGCAGCAGTGGCAAAGTTTAATAGGACAGCAAGCAATAAATGTTGGAAAGGATGTGAAGAGATTGGAATTCTCATATACTGTTGGAGGGATTGTAAAGTGGTACAACCACTCTGGAAGACAGTTTGGCATTTCCAAAAAAAAGCTTAACATAGACATTCCATATGACCCGACTATTCCACTGCTGGGAATGAATGTACTCCAAGAAAATGAGAACTGACACATAAATGGAGACTTACACACCAATGCTTATAGCAGCATTATTCACCATCACAAGAACATGGAAACAGTCTAACTGTCCAACCACAACAGAATGGATTGAGAAATTGTGGTACATGCACACGATGGAATACTATGCAGTACTCAGGAGAAATTATTTTGAAAAATACTGCAAAACATAATATATGCTGCATAAGACCAATATTTTAAATGTACCCCCCGAAAGAAATTGGCTGACATAGAATAATTTCAAGAAACAACATACAATCAAGAGGCAATGGTGATGAAGGAGGAGATTCAGGCTGCTCTGAACGACTTGGCAAAAAAATAAAGCTGCAGGAATTGGTGGAATACCAATTGACATATTTCTTTTTAAAATATATTATTAATTTCAATGAAAATTTACAGAGACTTTGGATTTCCATTCATTCATTGTTGCACTTTTCTCCCCTCCCCTAGTACACTACCCTCTTGGAAAACGAAAAGAAAAATTATTTCATTGCTTTACAAACCCTCCCCCCAGGTCCACTCAACTATGCAGCCTTCGTTCTGGACTCTCATCATGACAAAAATACCTAACCACATATCCCTTTTGAACAGTTTTCTCCCTCATCTGTTTCAATGCAGTATACACGATTGAACCCATCTTTCTCAGTCTCTCCCCAACCCCAAGGTCAGTCCTCTTTTACAACAGTGGCACCATGCAGTATTTGTCCTTTTGTGACTGAGATACTTCACTCAGCATAATGTCCTCCAGGGTCACCCATTTTGAAAAACATTGCATGAGTTCCTTATTCTTCAGTGCAGCGTAGTATTCCATTGTGTGAATATACCACGGTTTCTCTATCCATTCGTCTGTTGATGGGCACTTAGGTTGTTTTCAACTCCTTACTATTGTGAACAAAGCCGCAATAAACATGGGTGTGCATCCAATTGACATATTTCAACAACAGATGCTGCCCTAGAAGTGCTCACCAGATTGTATCAAGAAATCTGGAGGATAACAACTTGCCTAACTGATTGGAAGAGATCCACATTTTCCCCATTCCCGACAGAATGTGGAAATTATCATATAATATCACTCATATCACACACAAACAAAATCCTGCTGAAGATTATCCAGAAGCCATTGGAACAGTACTTTTACAGAAAACTATCAGAAATACAAGCTGGGTTTAGAAGAGGATGTGGCACTAGAGAGATTATTGTCAATGTTAGTTGAATCTTGGCAGAAAGTGAAGAGTACCAGAGGGATATCTGTGTTTCATTGACTATGCAAAGACATTTGACTGTTTGGATCACAACAAATTATGGTGAACCTTGAGGATAATGGGAATTCCAGAATACTTGATTGTGCTTATGTGGAACCCATATTTGGGCCAGGAAAAAGTCCTAAGAACAGAGCAGAAAACCACTGCATGATTAAAAATCAGGAAGAGAGTGTATCTTGGATGTGTCCTGTCTCCAAATGCAAAACAAATTATTTGGGAGACTGGGCTTTATGAAGAGGAATGGAGGAAGACTCATCAACAAGCTATGTTATGCAGATGACACAACCTTGATTGCTGAAACTGAGGAGGACTTGAAGCACTTGCTGCAGAAGACTGTAGTCTTTTGCAGATAGGTACTGTCAAATGATGACATAATTAAAAAATAAATACAAGAGTTTAAAAAAAAAGACTGTAGTCTTCAATATGGATTAAAGCTCAACATCAAGAAGACAAAGATTTCACCACTTTGCCAATTGGCAGTATTATAATAGATGGGGAGATTGAGGTTAACAGTTACAGCTTATTTGGCTCCACAATCAAAACTTTTGGCACCAGCAGACAAGAAATCAAAAGTCAAATTGCATTAGGTAAATCTGCTTCCAGGGACCTTTCCAGAGTACTGAGACACAATTTTATCAGTCTAGATACTCTTGTGCGCTTGATCCAGCCCATGGTGTTTGCAATTGCTTATTATGCATCACAGAGCGGGACAATGACTAAGGAGGATAGAAGAATTTATGTCTTTGAGTTGTGGTGCTGGAGAAGGGTCTTGAATATACCAGGGACCACCAAGAAAACAAAGTCTGTCTTGGAAAAGGTGAAACCAAGTTTCTCCTTAGAAAGGGCTAGGATTTTGCTTCATCTCACATACTTTGGGACTAATGAATGATTGATTAGTGGCCAAGAAGAACCAATCTTTGGAGGACATCATGCTCAGAAGGGTGGAGGGATAGCGCAGTAGAGGAAGACCCCAGATGAGATGGATTGATATAATAACTAGGGCATTAGGAGTAGGTGTATTGGAGTCAATGAGACTGGGTCAGGACAAGCAGGCTTCAGAGCTATTGTACATAGGGTCCTTACAAGTTGCAGGTGACTTGATGGCACATAACAACAAGAAGGATAGCTATTAAAACGTGTATGAAAGGGGAGCTCTGGTGGCCTAGTGGCAAGGAGCTGCAACTACAATCCCAGAGGCACACGGTTCGAATCCACCAGATGCTCTGCCGGGGAAGGAGGGG
>NW_006400161.1:1185070-1185552 GCF_000299155.1 Elephantulus edwardii
TGTCCTTCAGATCCACACTTAAAGCAAGTGAGTGGGAGCTTCCTTTCTACTCTCTTGCCTATCTGTGGCTCTCATCTGTGACACTGTCTAATGAAGTGGCCCAGCTTTCCACAGTGTAAGCAATTCTGACCTCCTTTATTACCTTTGGGTGGCACTGTTTATGAGTAAGACTTCCTTTACCTGACACAGGCCCTAAACTGACAGCAGTAGCTGCCCCAATAATTTCGGCCATTCTCTGGTCTTTTCTCTTCCCTCTAGATCCCAGTTGTTAAAAGAGGGGAAAATTTAAACAAATATATAACACATAATTTTGAGCATTATAATCTTTTAAGTTTAAGGCTAGAAATAGTAACAATATGATCATTTCCAATCCAGAGATACATGTTCCAATGCAGTTCCTATTTTCCATAAACGGTTTTGGTAAGAAGAATATTGTCAATGTGGATACAGTTCCACTATTCCTCCTCCATGTCATGATATAG
>NW_006400161.1:1188407-1189573 GCF_000299155.1 Elephantulus edwardii
GTGCACATATCTGCTTGGATGTCAGTTATGGTCTCTTTGGGATATATTCTCAGTAGTGGAATTGCTGGGTCAAATGGTATCTCTATTTGCAACTTCTTTTATTTTAAAATTATTTTTTATTTGCAACTTTTTGAGGAAGTGCCATACCGCTTTCCACAGGGGTTGCACCATTTTACATTCCCACCAACAGTGAATAAGGGTTCCAGTTTCTCCACAGTCTCGCCAGCATGTGTTGGTTTTTCACACTAAAATCTTAAAAAACAAACAAACAAACAAACAAACAAAAACAGATGCCGGCCTTGGAACTCTGGCCCAGCTCTAGCGCCCACAGCCTGCGCTCAAAACCCCAGCCCCAACACCAATACCCTGCACCGAAAACTTGAGCCCAAATCTCTGGCCCAGCCCCTGTGCCAATGCTCTGCACCTGGAACTCTGGTCCCATAAATTGACCCCAGCCCCAGTGTCCACACCTCATGCCCTGACCCCCAGCCCTGGTGGCCACACCCTGAATCCAGAACCGTGGTTCTGGAAATCTAGCCCTGGTGTCCACACCCCGCGTCTGGAACACTGGGCCCAGGCATCCATGCCCAATGCCCAAATCTCTAGCCTTAGTGTCTATGGCCTGGGCCCAAAACTCTGGCCTGATGCCAAGACCACTCCCTGAAGGAAACAGCAGGCTTCCTCCTTGGTCATTCAGGTACTTTGGAGAGAAAAAACTGCTGTCTGGCTTGAACATGTGGGACCCCTGAACTCAGGCAACAGGGAGGTCCTGTGCACCCTGACAGAGGTGAGAAGCCACTTACAGAAGGGGACTACAGGCTTTATCTTTGTTCATTCATGTACTTTCTGGGGAAAACTGCTGTCTGGCTTGACCATGCAGGACCCCATAACTTAGGCAACATGGAGCCCTGGGCACCCCGATGGAGGTGAGAAGCCATTTTCAGAAGAGAACAACAGGCTTCCTGGTTGTTCATTCAGGTACTTTGGGTGGGGTGGGGGGGGGGAACTGCTCTCTGGCTTTACCACATGGGACCCCATAACTCAGGCAACAAGCAGATGCTGCGCACCTCAACAGAGGTGAGAAGCCACTTCCAGAATGGAACAACAGTCTTCCTGCTTGTTCATTCAGGTACTTTGGGGAAAAAAACTGGTGTTTAGCTTTACTA
>NW_006400161.1:1189673-1192737 GCF_000299155.1 Elephantulus edwardii
GGGGGAACTGCTCTCTGGCTTTACCACATGGGACCCCATAACTCAGGCAACAAGCAGATGCTGCGCACCTCAACAGAGGTGAGAAGCCACTTCCAGAATGGAACAACAGTCTTCCTGCTTGTTCATTCAGGTACTTTGGGGAAAAAAACTGGTGTTTAGCTTTACTAGACAGGACCCCTGAACTCAGGCAACAGGGAGGTCCTGGGAGCCCTGTTGGAGGGGAGAAGCCACTTCCAGAATGGAAAAAGGGGTTTCCCCCTTGGTTATTCAGGTACTTTGTGGGGGAAACTGCTGTCGGGCTTGATGATGACGTGTTAACTCCGGCTAAAGGGAGGTCTTGTGGACTGTGAAGGAGGGAGTAGTTAATTCCAGAAGGGAACAACTGACTTCCTCCTTGGTCATTCAGGTCACCTCTCTGGCTTTACCATGTAGGACCCCTTAACTGAGGCAACAGGGAAGACCTGGGTACACCAAAGATGAAAAGCCACTTCCAGAAATGAACAACAGGCTTCCTGTTTGGTCATTCAGTTACTTTGGAGGGCAAACTGTTGCTTGACTATGTGGGACCCCTTAACTCAGGCAAGGAGAAGGTCCTGGGCACCCCTACAGAAATGAAAAGCCACTTTCAGAAGGGAAAAAGAAGCTTCCTGCTTGGTCTTTCAGGTACTTTGGGGAAGGGGGTGGAAACTGCTATCTGGCATGATCACACAGGACCACTTAACTGAGGTACTAGGGAGGTTATGGGCACCCCAATGGAGGTGTAAAGCCACGTCCAAAAGGGAACAACAGGATTTCTGCTTGGTCATTCAGGTACTTTGGGGAGAAAACTGCTGTCTGGTTTGACCAGGCTGGACCTATTAAGTCAGGCAACAAGGAGGTCCTAGACACCCCAAGGGAAATAAGAAGCCACTTCCAGAAGAGAAGAAGAGGCTTCCTGCTTGGTAATTCAGTCACTTTGTAGAAAAAAAACTGCTGCATGGCTTGCCCATGAGGGACCACTTAACTCAGGCAAGAGGGAGGTCCTGGACACCCTGAGAGAGGTGAGAAATCATTTCTAAAAGGAAAACACAGGCTTCCTCCTTGGTCAGTAAGGTACATTGTGGGAGCAACTTCTGTCTGGCTTGACCACGCTGGACCCCATAACTCAGGTGACAGGGAGGTCCAGGGCACCCCGATGGATGTGGGAAGCCACTTTCAGAAGGGAAAAACAGGCATCCTCCTTCATCATTCAGATACTTTGGGGTAAACTGCTGTCTAGCTTATCAATGAAGGGCCCCTTAACTCAGGCAACAGTGACATCCTGGGCTCCATGATGGATTTGATAAATCGCTTACAGAAGAGAACAACAAGCTTCCTCCTTGGTCATTCAGGTACTTTTGGGGGGGGGATTGATTTATGGTTTGACTACATGGGAGACATTAACCCAGGCAATAGATAAGTCCTGGGCACCCTGAAGGAGGTGAGAAGCCACTTGAGAAAGATACAACAGGCTTCCTACTTCGTCATTCAGGTACTTGGAGGAAAAGTGCTGTCTGCTTGACCACGTGGGGATCGTTCATTTAGGCAAAACTGAAGTACTGGGAACACTGACGGAGATGAGAAGACACTTCCAGAAAGGAATAACAGGCTATGACAGAAGAATAGATACCTTGAGTTGCAGTGCTGGCAGAGTACTGAACATACCATGGACAGCCAGGAGAACAAATAGATCATCAGTCTTGGAGAGAGTGAAACAAGTTTCTCCTTGGAGGCAAGAATTTTGAAGCCTTGTTCACATACTTTGGGCACATGGCCAGCAGGGACCAGTCCTTGGAGAAGGACATCATGTTTGGAAGGGAGGAGGGTCAACACAGGAGAGGAAGACCCTAGATGAGATGGATTGACACAATAACTGAGGCAATGCAGGAGAGGGCAGGGTTCAGAGCTGTTGTACATAGGGTCACTATGAGTCGCAGGCAACTTGATGACACATAACAGCAACAACAATAACAATTGGCTAAAAGTATTGGATATACTATGGACTACATTCAGTGAAATTATCTATAATTATTCTTTTGCTGTTGTTATATCGTTACTTCTTTCTTTGTTACGTATGTGTATGTCAGTTCACTTTATTTAAGGGCTTTCTTATTATTAGTTCCTTCATTTCTGTTGTTTCACTGTTTACTAAATCAGGAAATTTTTACTCTTTTATTTTGATGGGAAAGTGTATTCATTTCCTTTGAGATTACCCTGTATTTTACTATCTCATTTACAAGTCTAAGACAGTTCACTCTAGCTTGAAATTGTCCTGTCTTCTCATTTAGAAATCCTCTAATTACACTATTTATTCTTTAACTAAACTATTACTCTAACCCTAACGATGAATTTTCATTTATTGACCTATATTTCTAGTTCCTTTTTTAATTTAATTTTATTTTTTTATTGTTCTCTATCTGGATTGGTTTCTTAATGATTTTCTTATGTGTGCTAATATCAAGTTTTTGGGACGCAGTGCGAGGGCGACGCAGCGCGAGGGTGAGGCCGCCAGCCGGGGGAACGCTGCCACCAGGCCGGGGAATGCCGCCGCCAGACTGGGGAACGCTGCTGCCGCCAGCCGGGGTAATGCATGCCGCCGCCAACTGGGGGAACGCACACCACCAGATGGGGGAACGCCACGAGAGGGACCCGGAAGAGACCCGGGAAGAACAACAGCCAGCCACCTACAGCAGAACTCCAGAGGAGCGAAGACTGTGAGACCCCAGAGGAACGAAGACTACCGGACACTGTGGGACCCCCCTGCAACCCACACCTGTGTGACCCTTAGCACACAGGGTGCTGCTGCATAAACCCCCAGAAGCGCACAAGCCCCGTCCCCACCTCTTGGTGATAGTGTCCAACCTCTGCGCTCCTTGCCCCCTGTTCCCTTGCTTTCCTCCTCTTCCCCCACCCCCCTTGCAGCTCCACAACGAGACATCTCAACCCCCACCACAGCTCTGTGACCTCAGGGCACCACCTTGGATCCAGACATCACCCTGAGCTATCAGGCGAGCTGTTGAGGAACTAACCTAGCAGGAGAAAGGCC
>NW_006400161.1:1208825-1221080 GCF_000299155.1 Elephantulus edwardii
CATTCATTCATTGTTGCACCCTTCTCCCCGCACAAACCCCTCCCCCCTCGCCCCCCATTTGCTCCTCTCCTTGCTCCCATTTTTATGTAATCTTCATTCTGATCTTTTCCCAAGATGCTCTGCTCAAAAAAAATATTTTGATTCCTTTACCAGAAACTTTAGAACTATGACTTTATCCTTGATTTAACATCTGAGATTAAGGACTAGTGGAGACTACCAAATGAGGTAGCAAAACCAGTACTAGTATAGACTACCTGTTGTCATTGTTAAGTGCCTTCAAGTCAAGCACAACTCATAGTGATCCTATGAACAAAAGACCTGAACCTTGTTCTATAACTATCACTGTTTCTCTATGTTCATAGAGTTTTCAGAGGCATGACGGTTAGGAAGTGGAGACCACTCTTGTTTCTAAACCTGAATCAATCTGGGAGCTTACCTAAGCACTGTCCATGATAAGTAACCATTATGATTCTTGACACACCAATGGCACAGCTTTCAGCATCACAGAAACCCCAACTTATTTCAGTACAGCAAATTGACAGACCAGTACTGTACCACTTAGACGAATGTTCATCCCAAACACAATTAACAACCCCACCACATTTTAAATACAGAGCCTGTCCAGCAGATCCTGGTTGACTCTAAATCAAGAGGCTTCCAGCCAAAAAACAACCCACCCCAAAACACCCCCCCCAAAAAAAACCCAACCAACAAACAAAGCAAAACAACCTAACAGTTCACACCCAAGCCTCACCAAGAAAAGAAAAACCATTTTCCAGAATTCAACACAAGAGCCTCCAAACTGGAGACTTAACCCCAACCACCTTTTAAATAAAAGGCCTGCCCACCAGGTCCTGGTTGACTCTAAACCAAGAGGCTTCCAGCCCACAGATCATTGTTAGTTAAATCTGGCAAATCAAATAGGCTCACACATGATTGTGAATGAAAAAACAAAACAAAACAAAACAAACAAACCAAAAACCGAACAACAAAAAAACCTGAAACAAAACAGTCCACACTCGATCCTCTTCAAAACAAGAGGAACCATTTTCCAGAATCCAATTGCTTCACATGAACTGCTCCACATGAGCTACCATATGAAGTAGCAAAAACAAAATAATCCTGAACAGAAGAGAGAGTTGTAGAGTTAGTAACATAAGGCTTTTTGCCTTCCTGTGGAAGCACCAACACAGAGAAGATAGTGGTAAAAAACTGCACTATAATCCCAAAAGCATACAGTTCAAATCTGCCAGCTGCTCTCTGGGAGAAGGATGGACAATCTCCTCCCATGCTAGTATTGCCTCTGAAAGCCTGCTGGAGGATCAGCCATGAGTCAGTTCCAAATAGACAGTACACAACAACAGGAGCTGAGACAAGAGTAGGGTGTAGGTTCTGGAAAAATGTAAAATTTAATGTCATTAGGGAAGACAAAGCCCAAGACTCCTAGAACATATTGTTCAAAAGCATTATTTATTGAGTCCATCTAGGTTTTTGATAACTGGAAAATCTATATTTTTCTTGCCGTCATTACAGTACTGTTCATCAATGCAGCAAAACGTTTCTCTCAGTAGGTCATGGAATACTTGGAACATTCCTTCCACACAAGACCGACAAGATAGTTTTGCATAACGAAATAGATACAACCCTGTAGAGAAGAAAAGCAAATGTGATCATGTTACCTCACTTCCTAGGAATGGTTTCTTTCTAGAAACTTCCATTTCCTGTATACTGGAATGAGTGCCAAAGCTGTTTCTGACTCTCATCCATGTCGATCTAGTTATGACCAAGGAAAACCCAAACTTTGCACACACAGCTCCCACACATATGTATGAGGGAATTGCACTTTCTCCCCCATTATTCATGACCCTAGATTCCATGACCTGAAGGTGATACCATAGTGATGTTTTGTGTATTTATGTCTGTAACTCTCACCTGTTTTGCGATCACTAAAATAATAGTAATCCGTAGTACAAGTCCTGTTAACAGTCAACACATTAAATTTCCAGCAAGTTTTCATACCTCCAAGGCATTTGTATCCATCAAAGTGATTGCATTGGTAGCAATGTCGAATTACTAAACAAAGAAAAAAAAGCTATAAAGCAGAACTCTAGGGAATACACTTGCTTTTCAGAAACTTCCTCTTACCTTTTATAATGGGATTGTGTAAACCTCACAACTGGAAGTTAGCTCCATTCCATAGCCTTCACCAGAGGATCCTACTCCTTAGAGTAGATGACATCTTTGATTCCTCAAGAAGCTAAACTCTCCCACCCCCAAACCAAAGCATGAACAGAAAGAATACATAATTATATAAAACACTGTGAACTAACTCAGTCTCATAAGGACAAATAGTGCATAAGATCATTATTGTAGAAATAGAAAGATAACTAATAAAACAAGTATGGAAATCCAAGGGGGCGGGAAGTTGACAACAGAAAGGTGAAGATGGGCAGAGGTGAAATCACAGGATTGTACAATCTGATGGGTGGAGAAAGAGTGTGAAGAAATGGGAAAGATCTGGTGGGTACCTGAAAAGACAGCGTAATGGTACTCAGGGTAATGAATGGTAGACATAGTCCAAGGGTGATTAGTTGTATAAAATATAATGAATGGAATAATATGTTCTGGAAAACAAAGTATTAGTATTTTGTAAATAAACTAGTATAATAAAAAAATGAATGTTAATGAGGTAATGATTGTATGAAACCCAAGTGAATAAAGAATAGTGTGAAAAACGATATAGTAGACAATCTTTGTAAGCAAACCAATATAAAATAATTTTTTTAAAATACAAGGCACTGGGCACTAGAGATGGCATCTGCAGCATGATGCGGTTCCTAGCCTCTGGTTCCAGAGAAGGCTGAGCACAGGGTGCCATGGCAGGGGGCGCCACTGCCCCTGACCAGTCTCATTCAACATCTTGCCCAGCAAGCGAGCCGGCCTGCAGAGGAGGATGGCATAGGCTCCATCAACTTCTCCCCCAAGCACGCCAGGATCCCAGCACAGGGGTCTGCACAGGCCATGGATCATGGACTGTACAGTGCTTTCGATTATACAATTCCACCCATAGAGAAAGCCATTGTGAAAAGATGTTGAGATAGCCCTTCTTTTGGGGTGTTATGGAAGCTCCACATTCTCGCTTGGCTGCAAAATGCTTAATAGATGTATAAGTTTGTGTGATAGATGAAGATTACAAAAGAAACATTGGTATTGTACTGTTTTAATTTTAACAAAGAGAAATTTGAAGTAAAAAAGGGTGATTGGATTGCACAGCTCATTTGTGAACTTGTTTTTTGTGCAGGAATAGATGAAGTTCAAGTTTTGGATGATATTGAATGGAGTTCAGGAGGTTCTGGTTCTACTGGAAAGAATTAAAACTTATGTCAAGAACTAAAAATATGATTCTTTCTCATTTCTCATTAAATATACCTTTTCCTCCCTCCAAAATAGTAAAATAAAGAGTTGGCAGTTAAAAAAAAATAATGTATATGAATGATTGTGTGAAACAATGTAAATGAAAGATAGTATAAAATACAATGTATATGAATGAAACACAATGTAAACATATAATTGTATGAAAACAAAAAAAAAATTAAAGAGTAGTAAGTAAGGAGGATGGAGTGTGCTCAGGAAAGATAGAGAAACAATCTGTAAAGAATTTAAGACCATCTTTTTTCACTGTGACATTATTTATACCAAAATTATAAACCAAATACACTTACAGTTTAATGACAGCACTATGATTCCTGTGAAGGGGGAAAAAATTGTCTTTTAATTATTTTACAGTATGTCCAGGAGCCAAATTTACCAAATCCTCTCTAACCTTTCCATATGTTTTATCACCACCCATCAAAGCTTCCCACTCTAGGGCTTACCCTTATCCACAAAGAACACCATGAATATGCCCATCCAAAACAATTGGAACATCCTGAGTCCCATTCCTGAGAAGATCTCTGTGGAAAGTTTTTATTTATTCCTAGAACCTGCCCTCAGGCTTACCAGTACAATCCTACAATCATAAATTTCAAATCAAACCACCTGAATCCATTCCACAACGTTCTCAGAAAAGGGGACATCCTGTCTGTGTTCCCTTTACTCCAGCTTCTGAGAAAAAAGCCCACCAGGACAGCTCAGTACATTTTATTAACTCTATTTAAAAAATACTTCCTAATGCTGGTATAGGAAACTCTGGTTGCCTAGGGGTTAAAAAGTTGCACTGCCTAAAGGCAGGTAGTTTTAGTCTACCAGCTGCTCCATGGGAGAAAGATGGGAAATTTAAATTTAAATGTGATTTACAGTCTCTGAAAACACACTGGAGGGTTAACTAAGGGTTGTTTCTGTCTCAAGGGCAATGAATAGCCCTATTGTCTCTTCAATTTGGTTATATTTAAACTTAATATAGAACATGTTTAAATGACATGATTTAAGATACAATAAAGTTTGGATAACCAAGCATCTGTGAGTTAGTTGCCCAGTTCCTTTCAGGTGCCACAAGCATGCTGGACACTTATCTAAGCACAACTTTCATTTGGACTGCATACTTCCAAGGAATACTCCCAGTGAGGCACCAGGCACAGGAGTCCAATATTCCAAGTATGGTCTATTTGGTGTAGTTTCTCTTCCTCAGGAAAGCATAGGATATTAAAAAAAAAAAAAGGAAAAAGATAAAAGAAGGAAATTGTATCTTTATTGATTTACTATTTCAAGAAAGCAAAAATCATAAATGATTACCAAGATAGAAACTTACTAATAATAGTTACAAAGAGAAAGAAGGAAATATATTTAGATTGGCAACTGGCAGTCTGTGAAGGACTAGAAAAAGAGTTTCTGTTTCCTCTGCTTTTACTTCACTTTTTCTATGTGGTTCTTTTACTTTCTTCATTTTCCACAGTTACCTGCTATCTCTCCTTCATCTATTATGAGTGAGGATTTTCTTTAAATTGATAGATATGATAGATGGGTAGATAGATGCTACTGTTATTGTCATCAAGTTGACTCTAACTCAATATGATCTTTTGTGTTACAAAAGAACTATTCCATAGGCTTTTCAAGGCTACTACCAAACAGAGGGCTGCTTTCCAACTTGGGAAGATGAGTGGAGCAGCTGAATTCTACAAAGATCTATTTTCTCTTTTGGTTGAGGCTTGGGTATGGTCTGTTGCTCACAATTGGGTGTAAGCTGATTGGATTGGATTTGACCTTATATTTAAAAAGACGTTTGGTTTTCACTGTTTTCAGTCAAACATTCTTCTAAGTAGTAAAGCACTGGACTGCCAATTTGCTGTACAGAGGGAACTCGTAATTGCTTTGATGGTAAACACTGTGACACTGAAGTGTCAAAAGTGATAACGGTAACCCATGGTAGACAATGTTTGGTGGAGTTCTCAAATTAAAACAGTCTTGGAAGCATCACTTTCAAAATAGCTTGCCTCTGGAAACTCTGTGAACTTAAAAAAACTATTAAACTTATGTGTGTTCAGGACTTATGTTCATAGGGCTGCTATGAGTCATCTATAATTTGATGGCACTTAACAACCACCACACAGAGATCTGGTGACCTAGTGGACAAAGAGTTGTGCTGCTCAGCTAAGAGTTCCTCAGGAGAAAGATGGGCAATCTCCTGCTATGCAGTCTATGGCCTCTAAATGCCCTCTGACTTTTGGACTATGAATGCAATACCATTCTGATTCCAATTTTCATTAACTGCTTAGTAAACCATATCTGGTTCAGAGTGGCTAAAACTAGTTAATCTCATCTCACTAATACCTAGTATGTCAATGTTCCATTTCATTTCTCACAATTTCCAGTTTTTCAACCTTCAAACTAAGTACATTCCATGTCCCAATTATTAAACAATGTTTGCCATTATTTTTCCTCATTTCGACTGACTCAACCACTACATTTCTGACTCAGCCACTACTACTATAACTATCCACGTTTCTGTACTGTTCATAGGGTTTTTAGAGAACTGTTATTTAAGAAATGGATGGTCTTCAGCCTCGCATCTGCCATTTTCACCACTTTCCTTCCAGATTGGGTCCTTTGTGAGGGGTGCTCCACCCAACCAGCCCCAGAGAACAGGAGAGGCCTGCCTTTGGGACTAGCCCAACCCATTTTGACAAAGCCACACCCTTGCCTATCCTCAGCCATTTTCTAATGGTATCTGCCATTCTCTCCACTTTCCTTCCAGGTTGTTTCATTTGTTTACAAGGTGCACTGCTCCCAAACAGCGACACTGAAGAGGGGAGTCCCAAAATTTAGACCAGCCTGCCTCCCTTGGACAGACCCGCTCACATAGCTTCCCTTGGGCTCATGTCTGCTGTTCCTCCCTCCTCCCCCTGCTTTCCTCCCAGATTGGTTCATTTGATCTTGAAAGCCACTCCTCCCAGCTAGCCCCAGCAAACAGTGAAGGCTTGCCTTTGAGACTAGACCACCACCCTTGGACAGAGACACACCCAGGCATACCCTTGGCTTCCTGTCTGCCACTTTTGCACGTTCCTTCAAGGTTGTTTGGTTTGTTTACTAGGGGCACTTCTCTGATTAAGCACAAGTGAACAGAGGAGGCCCAACTTTGGGACCAGCCAGGCTCCTTGGACAGAACCTCACTCACCCTTTCCCTCAGCCTCCCATCTGCCATTTTCACCTCTCTCTGTAGGGGTTGGTTAGTTTGTTTGTGAGGGGCACTTCTCCCAGCTAGCCCCAGCGAAGAGAGGAGGCCCGCCATTTGGACCACCCTGTCCGCCTTGGACAGAGCCACGCTTCATATCTGTAATTTTTGCCTATTTCCTTCCAGGTTTGTTCATTTGTTTGTTAGGGGAACTCCCACTAGGCAGCCCCAGTGAACAGGGGAAGCTCGCCTTTGGGACCACACATCTTGTCATAACAGAGCCTCTCCCACACCTTCCTTCGGCCTCTAATCTGCATTTTTGTGACTTTTTTCCAGGCCGGTTCATTTGTTTGGAAGAGTCACTCCTCCCCGCCAGCACCAGCCATCGGATGATGACCTTATTTTGAGACTAACCACATCCATTGTACAGAACTACATCTGCTCCTTCTCTCAGCCTCGCACCTGCCATTTTCATGTTTTCCTTCATGATTTGTTTGTTTGTGAGGGGCACTCCTCCCAGCCAGCCCCAGCAGACAGGGGAGGACCCCCTTTGGGACCAGACTGTCACCCTTGTACAGAGCCACACCCACACCTTCCCTCAGCCGCGAGTCTGCCATATTCACCCCTTTCTTTCAAGGTGGGTTCATTTGTTTCTGAAGAGCACCTCTCCCTGCCAGCCCCAGTGAACAAGGGAGCCCTGTCATTCCCTTAACCTTACGTCTGCCTTTTTCACCACTTTCCTTCCAGGTTGGTTGGTTGGTTTGTGAGAGGCACTCCTTCCAACAAGCTCCAGCAAAGAGTGGAGGCCCGCCTTTGTTATTACACCGCCGCCCTTGGACAAGCCACACTCACGTCTCCCTTGGCCACATTTCTGCCATTTTCACCCATATCTTCCTGGTTAATTTGTTTGGGAACTCCTCCCAGCCAGCCTCCATGAACCAGGGAAGCCCACCTTTGGGATCAGCCCGCACCCTTTGGTCGGAGCCACACCCACACCTTCCCACGATGTCCTGTCTGATATTTTTGCCACTATCTTTCCAGGTGAGCAAAAAAGCTGTGTTGCAGTCCCAAAGACACCAGTTCAAGGCCACCAGTTGCTCCACGGAAGGATAGGCAATCTCCCATTGGAAGGTCAGCTATTCTGACTCAGTGGTAAAAAACAACATCATTCTTCCAGGTTAGTTCATTTGCTTTGATGCCTTTGAGCTGTGGTGCTGGAGAAGAGTATTGAGGGTACCACGGACTGCTAGGAAAACAAACAGATTCATCCTGGAAAGGGTCAAACTGGGCTGCTCCTTGGAGGCAAGGATTCTAAGGCTCCGTCTAACATACTTTGGACATGTTGCAAGGAGGGACGGGCCCTTGAAGAGGGACATCATGCTTGGTAGGGTGGAGGGAGAGCGCAGAAGGGGAAGTTCCCCTATGAGGTGGATTGATTCAGTGACTGGGGTAGTGGGGATGGGTGTATCGGAGACGGTGCGATTGACACAGGACAGAGCAGAGTTTAGGGATGTTGTACATAGGGTCGCTATGAGTCCCAAGCGATTCTACAGCACTCAACAACAACAATCCCAGCCAGCTCCTGCAAATAGGAGAGGCCCTTCTTTAGTACCAACCAGCCCCCCTTCTACAGAGTCACACCCACGTCTTCCATACGCCTTGTGTCTGCTGTTTTTGTTGATTTCCTGCCATGTTGGTTGGTTGGTTGGTTGGTTGGTTGGTTGGTTGGTTGGTTTGGAAGAGTCACTTCTCCTAGCCAGCACCAGCAAATAGGGGATGGCCGCCTTTGACACTAGTCTGCATCTGTTGTATGTACAGAACCACACCCACGCGTTCTGTTGGCATCGCTTCTGCAGTTTTCACAGCTTTCCATCCAGGTTGGTATGTTTGATTGTAGGGAGGCACTCCTCCCAACTAGCATCAGCAAGCAAGGGAAGTGCAACTTTGGGACCAGCCCACCCCCCTTGGACAGAGAGCCACATCCACACCTTCCCTCAGGATCAGGTATGACATTTTTTGCAACTTTCCTTCCAGGTTTGTTGTTTGCTAGGGAAAAGAACTCTTACTAGGCAGTCCTAGCAAACAGAGAAGATCCACCTTTGGAACCAGACTGCCCTCTTGGACAGAGCCTCACACATGCCTTCCCTTGAAGATCCCTAAAGGGCTAATGGCAATATTGAGGAGTCTGCTGTACACGGAAATGTTCCAGGAACCCCGAGGCTCTTGCACATGAGCAACTTTTAGGAATGTCAGGGTTGCACAAGGCTCTGACTTTGTTCCAGGAATTGCCCTGCATCAGCACTCTCTGATATCTGAGCCACTTATCCCTAGAGGGTTAAGCACTCTGAGAAAAGTTCTGAAGGCTATGGAATGTTTCCAAATACATCTCCCAGAACACACCGAGTCAGCAGTCTTTTATCAGACTTACTTAACCATTTAATTCAGGAGTCAAAATATAGTAACAGAACACAGAGTCTTGGGTAGTTTAAAATAATTTACGCCAGCCAAAATATTTTGTTTCTCTGTACCCTGAAAAATGTATATATGCACTTCAGCATATGCTTCTCTTTGTGCTATTTTTAGTAACTGTAGCTTTACAGTAAGTAGGAGGTTCAACTCTAAACAGATGATGCCAGCCTAATAGAGCAATGGCCTTTCACCTTCCATCATTTCTTGTGAGTCTCTGCCTTCTGCAACCCACAAACCCAGATCACCGAGTATGGCATTCCCTAAAGCTCACATCACCCACTTTCACTGCTTTCCTTCTAGGTTGGTTCATTTGTTTGGAATGGACATTCCTCCCAGCTAGCTGGAGTACACAGGGGAGGCCTGCATTTGGAACCAGCCAGCACACCTTGGACAGAACCACACCTACAAATTAGCTTGGCCTCACATCTGCAATTTTCACTGCTTTCCTTCCAAATTGGTTCATTTGTTTATGAGGGGCACTCCACACTCCACCCAGCCAGCCCCAACACACAGAAGAGACCCTTCTTTGGGACCAGATGATCCACTTTGAACAGAGCCACGCTTATGCCTTTCCTTGGCTTTGCATCTGCCACTTTTACTGCTTTCCTTCCAGGCTGGTTGGTTTGTTTGGAAGGGGCACTCCTCCCCATAAGCTCCCGTGAACAAAGTAGGCCCACCTTTGGAACAAACCCACCCCCATCGGCAGAGCCATTCCAATGTCTTTCCTCAGCCTCCTATCTGCATTTTTAGTGGTTTTTTCCAGGTTGGTTCACTTGTTTGTGAGGGGTGCTTCTTCTAGCCAACCCGAGAGAATAGTGGAGGCTTGACTTTGGAACCAGACCACCCCTTTGGACAGAGCCACACCCATGCCTTCTTTCAGCCCTGAGTCTCCCATAATCTCCCCTTTCCTTCCAGGTTGGTTCATTTGTTTCTGAAAGACACTCCTCTTGGTCAGCCCCAGCAAACAAGGGAGGTCCGCTATTGGAACCAGCAGCATTCAAACTCCTTGAAAGAACTATATTCACATCTTCCCTCAGGCTAGTGTCTGCCATTTTTGCCACTTTCTTTCTAAGTGGGTTCATTTCTTTGTAAGAGGCAATCATCCTAGCCAGCCCCAGCTAACAGAAGAGGCTCAAGTTTGGGACCAGCTAGCCCTCCTTGAACAAAGCCACTCCCATGCCTTCCTTCAGCGTTGCATCTGCCATTATTGTTGCTTTACTTCCAGTTTGGTTGGTTTGTTTGTGAGGGGCACTCCTTCCAGCCAGAGCCAGGATACAAGTGAGCCCCCACTCCCATTTATGACCAGACCACAACCTTTGGAAAGAGCCACACCCACACTTTCCTCAGCATCATGTCTGACATTTTCACTACTTTCCTTACAGGTTTTGCTAGGCCTTTGCACTGGACATAAGGGCAAGGACTCAAGGAAGGGACCAGAGAAAGAAAGAAAGCTAAAGAAGCTTTATTAAGGGGGCTCCCAGGTGGGATTGCTTGGTCTGCAGAGAGAGACACAGGCAGAGAGACAGACCAGGGAATACCACACCTGAAAGTGGATAAGGGCAGGGTTTTTGTAGTAAGGGTCTTTAGGAAGGGAAGGGAAGGACATTCCATTGTGGTTTAGCCAGGTGGGTGGTCTTCTAAGGAAGGAAGAGAGGGTACTCCATGGTAGTTGAGGCTGTTCACTCCCTTTGTTGAAATGTTGATATTCCTTGGGTCCTTTGTTCTCCCTTTGAATTTGGTCCTACCCTGATATACCAGCCTTTTTAGTGAGAAAAAGGGTGACATAATGTATTCTTTCTGGCTACTTCTGGCTGAACAGGGGCAAAGATCTGGGTCTCAGAGGCTGGAACAGAATGTCCCAGGACCAGGGGAGAATATGGGTGTCAAAGCAGTTGGTTCATGCTGGTCATTTATTTTATCCTATAGTAATTCAAAAAGACAGGGAGCGAATTAGTAACAATATGTTTATTATTATTGGTCCTAGAAAAGGAAGAACCCAGTCTAGACATGGGTTCTTGAGCCAATTTGAGAGAAAGTTTGCAGTCTTTGGCCTGTTCTTTAACTCTTCGAACAGGGTAGGCCTGCTTTTGGAAACAGCCTAGCCCCGTTGGGGTCACATCCACTCTTTCCCTAGGCCTCACATCTGTCATTTTCACGGCTTTCCTTCCAGGTTGGTTCATTTAATTATGAGAAGCACTACTCCAAGCCAGACCCATTGAACAGGGGAATCCCTCTTTTTGGACCACTTTGCCCTCCTTAGACAGAGAAAAACCCACGTGTTGCAGACCGAGGATAAAGTAATAATGAGACAGACAACCAAGAATGAGATAATAGAGAGTAAAAACAGGGGACCAGCCGTCCTGATTGACTGAATGCCCAAACCATGCCTCTCTGTGTATTTCTTGAGAATCATCTGGAAGGTAAACAAAGGATAATCACAAGGGAGTAGAAAACAAAAGCAAAGGATCATGAGGAAATCTTTTGCAGATAAGGTGGAGTTCTTTTCTATTGTTTACCTTATGCTAATCTCAGGAGGGAGGGATTCAGTAAATATAAATTAAGAATGATGTTGGTCTTAAGGAATTCCTTAGTGCCTCAGGGTGAACTCCAGCTTGTATTACACCTCCCTTATATCTTGATATAGCATTTGGTTTATTATTAATATTAAATTTTACATTTGGCTTCCCGTATTTCCCCTCCTTTGTTTAAATCATTTTGTGGTCATCAAGATGAGCATGCTTTCTTTTCTTCAGGATTCATTCTTGCATAGAATCAAACAAATATAACCAATTAAGCAAAATAAGTTCACAAAAATACTACCAAAAACTCTATGTATGATCAGAAGGATTCAGGTTGGTCCTTGAGAGTTTATGTTTTTATTGTCATATAGCTGCATTCCTTGTCAAAACCAGTTCTGATTCATCTCCTTTGTCAGTGAGTTCTTTGATATTCTCTGCCACTTCTCCTTGAAAGAGATTTCATCCTGATTCATTAGGAAAGGGAGAGCTACATTCTCTTAGCTACTTCCTGCTAAAAAAGGGTGCTGTAGGTCTCAAGGTGAAGACCGTTTCTCACTACTATAAAGGGCCCTTTTGGCAATAGAAAACACGTAGACTATTGTGGAGATTGACTTTGGAATTTAGATGCACTGTTATCAATTGTCTGAAATACTTCAATTG
>NW_006400161.1:1255789-1262360 GCF_000299155.1 Elephantulus edwardii
TAAACACAGATAAGATCCTACCGGCCTTTCTCCTGCCAGGTTAGTTCCTCAACAGCTCGCCTGATAGCTCCAGGTGATGTCTGGATCCAAGGTGGTGCCCCCCAAATTGTTTTCTAAAGTGGTTGTACCATTTTACAATCCCACAAACATTGTATTAGAGTTCCCACCTCTGCACATCTTCTCCAACATTTATTGCTTGTTGCTCCACTAAATTTCGCCACTACTACTGGGGTCTCATTATGGTTTTGATTTGCATCTCTCTTATTGCCAGTGATTTTGAGCATTTCTACATTAATACTTCCTCTGTTAAAAGTCTCTCCATGTCTTTTGCCCATTTTGTAATTAGGTTACCTTTATTTTTCTCCTGGAGGCCCATGAGTATTCTGTAACCTTTTGTTATGAAACCCTTGTCTGAGATGCTATTGTTAAATATTTGTTCCTAATTCATAGGCATTCTTTTTATTCTGTTGGGAAAGGTTTTTAATGAGCACAGAGATTTAGTCTTTAGAAATTCCCATTCAACAATTTTGTCCTCTCCAGATTATGCACCGCTGGCTGTATGTGGCAGTCTTTTTATACCATAGGTAAGCTGTCTAAGATCGGTCTCAGTTTGTCTCTTCTCAACTTTATGATTTGGAGCTTTACTCCCAGGTCTCTGACCCACCTTGAGTTGATTTTTGTGTATGGTGTGAGATGTAGATCCTGTTTCAGCTTTTTTGAGGTACAAGTCCAGTTTTGCCAACACCATTTTTTGAAGAGGTTGCTATTTCCCCATTTGATAGTTTTATTTCATTGTCTAATATTAGTTGATCATAGATTGATGGGTCCATTTTTGGGGTGTCCTTTCTGTTCCATTGTTCTATGTACCAGTCATTTTACCAATACCATGCTCTTTTGGGTATTAATACTGTGTAGTAGATTTTGAGGTCAGAGAGTGCTATGCCTCCCACTTAATTTTGGTTTTTCAAAAGTGCTTTGCTTATTCAGATCTCTTTCCTCTCCAAATAAACTTGACAATTTCCCTTTAGAACTACTTGATAAATGAATTTGTTATCTTTGTTGGAACTGTGTTGAACATGTAGATTGTTTTTGCTAGAATTTTTATTTTCACAATATTGAGTCTTCCTATCCATGAACAGGTCATATTTTTCCATTTATTTAGTTCTTTTATTGTGTCTTACAGAAATGTTTGGTAATTTTCTTTGTACATGTCTTTTGTGTCTCTAGTTAGGTTCACTCTCAAGTATCTCAATTTATGGTTGACTATTGTAAATGGTATTACTTTCTTAGTTTCCTTCTCTGTGTTGTTTTTGGGGGGTGGTGGTAGTTGTTGTTACTACTATAGAGAAATCCTACTGAATTTTAGATATTGACCTCCTATCCAGAAATTCTACTAAACTGGTCCACTAGGTCTCACAGGATTTTTTTTTAAGTCCTTATGTCCACTATCATATCATCTGCTTATCTCTTAATCATCTCTTTGCCAATCTGGATGTCTTTAATTTCCTTTTCTTGTTGTATTGCCCTAGAAAGTACTTGCAATACACTATTGAATAGAAGTGGTGACTGTAGTGATCCTTGTCTGGTCCCTGTTTGCAAGTAAGATGCTTTTAGTCTTTCTCCATTGAGAATGATATTGGCTCTTGGTTTTGCATGTATATTGTGTATATATGAGGTTTTGCGTATATATGAGGTTTTGTGTATATATGTTTTTGCGTATATATAAGTTTTTGCATGTATATATATGATTTTTGTACACATATCATTTTTACACATTGAGGAAATTCCATTCTAATTCTAATTCTATTCTAATTTTGCTGAGTTTCTTTATGAGGAAAGGGTGTTGGATTTTATCAAATGCCTTTTCTGTATCAATTGCTAAGATCATGTAGTTCTTGTTATTTGCTTTGTTAATATGGTGAATTACTTTGTTTTTCTTATGTTAAACTATACTGGCATACCTGTTGTGAATCCAACTTGGTCATGATGATTTTTTTTTTATGTACTTTTGGTTCCTATTGGCTAGGATTTTGTTAGGGATTTTTGCATCTATTTTCATGAGAGACATTGGTCTGTAGTTTTCTTTGTTGGAAATATCTTTGCCTGGTTTCAGTATTAGGGTTATGCTTGCTTTCTAGAACATCTCTGGAAGTGATCTTTATTTTCTCTTTTTTAAAATAATTGAAGTGGAATTGATAATAAATTTTCTCTGAATGGTAGAATTCAGCCATGAAGCCATCTGATTCAGGACTTTTTTTATGGCTTGCTCAATATCTTCTTTTGTGTTGGGTCTGTTCAAGTGTTCTACATCTGACTGTGTCAGTCTGTGTAGGGCATGAGTTTCAAGGAATTTGGCCACTTCTTCTAAGTTTTCCAGTTTATTAGAGTATAGCTTTTCATAATATTCTGATATTATAGATTAACTATCCTCTAATTCCATTGTGATGTTACCTCTATTATTAATTAATCTTTTTATTAGTGTCTTCTCCTTTCCCCCTCTTTGTTAAGTTTGGCAATGATTTGGCAAATTAATGACCCTTTCAAAAAACCAGCTGTTGGTTTTGTTAATAATATCAATTGTTTTTCTGCTTTTTATCTCATTGATTTTCACTCTTGTTCTTAAAATTTCCTTTCTTCTACAGGTTGTGGGGTTAGATTGCTGTTCTTTCTCTATTTGATGAAAAAAGAAGAATTGAGTTAGATCATTAATTTTGTTTCTTTTTAAATTTTTTTATGTATTTGCTTATTGCTATGAGGACTGCCATAGCTGCTTCCCAGAGGTTCTTGTATGTTATATTTTCATTACCATTTATGTTGAAATTTTCAATTTCATTTATGTCTTCTATAACCCAATTGTTTTCTGTTGTTGTTAAGTTGTTAAGTGCCATTGACCCTATCAATGAATGATCTGAACATTTGTTTAACTTTCATCATTTCTCCATGTTCATAGAGTTTCCGGAGAAAAGCTATTTCAGAAGTGGATGCCACTCCTGCTTTCAAGCTTGTTTTAATAGAGAAGCTCCACCAAACACTAACCACTATCACTTTTAATTCATCAGTGTCACACTGTTCAGCATCACAGCAACCACACAGTGTTATTTAGCTTCCACATAGGTGGTTTTATAAGTTTCATTCTCTTGTGATTGATTTCTAGTTATATGACATTGTGGTCAGAGAAGGATACTTTGTATCATTTCAATGGTTTTGAATTTTTTAGCCTTACATAGTGCCCTAATATTTGATCCATTTTGGAAAATATTCCATGTGCACTTGAGGAGAAAGTGAACTGTGTTTCAGTTGGATGCAGTACTCAAAATACATCCACAAAGTTGAGTCAGCTGACTGTATAATTTAGATCTGCATATTGTTATGTTTTTTTAGTTGATCTATCCTTTGGTGAGAATGGTGGGTTAAAGTCTCCCACCACTATTGTGATGCTGTCTATTTCTGTCTTCAATTGTGTGAACAGCTGTTTTATGTATTTAGCAAGCCTATCATTTGGTGTGTCTGATACAGGCCATGGTTTTTGCAATCACTTGTTATGCATCAGAGAGTTGGACAATGACTAGGGAGGATAGAAGGAGAATTGACGCCTTTGAGCTGTGGTGCTGGAGAAGAGTATTGAATGTACCATGGACTGCCAAGAAAACAAACAGATTCATCCTAGGGAGGGTTAAACCAGGCTACTCCTTGGAGGCAAGGATTCTGGGGCCTCGTCTGACATACTTTGGACATGTTTCAAGGAGAGACAGGTCTTTAGAGAGGGACATCATGCTGGGTAGGGTAGAGGGCCAGCGCAGGAGGGAAAGATCCTCTATGAGGTGGATTGATTCAGTGACTGGGGTAATTGGGATGGGAGTATCAGAGACAGTGTGATTGGCACAGGACAGAGCAGAGTTTAGGGCTGTTGTACATAGGGTCGCTGTGAGTTGCAAACGACTCAATGACACATAACAACAACATCATTTGGTGCATAGATGTTGACCTACGTTATGTGTTCTTGATATACTGTGCTTTTAATCATTAGCTAATGCCCTTTTTAATTTACTATGGTGGTTTTCATTCTGAAGTCTATTTTTCAGCAATTAGTATTGCCACTTCTGCTGTTTTGTGGATGCCATTTGCTTGATATGTTATTGGGTTTGTTTGTTTTCCTAGCCTTTGATATTGAGTCTGTTTCTCTTCGTTTCTTAGATATATCTACTATAGACAACATGTGATAGGCATTGGGTTTGTTGTTTGGTTTTTTTTTTTAATCCATTCTGCTTCTCTTTTTGTCTTGAATGATGCATTTAATCCTTTAACATTCTGTGTGACTATTGACAGGTCAAGTTTTATCATTGTCATTTTGCTGTAAGGATTTTGTTGTTGTTGTTTGTTACTATTGCCCATCCACTTTCCATTGGTGTCTCTGTAGAAAGGACTTCCTATAAAAGTTCTTGTAGATTTGGTCTTGTTTTCACAAATTCCTTAAGTTCCTTCTTTCCTGTAAAGGATGTGATTTTTCTTTAATAGTTAATGGAGAGTTTGCCGGGTACAGGATCCTTGGTTAGCAATTATTTTCTTTTAACTTTCTGTATATGTCATCCCATTGTCAGTTTCTGCAGAAAAATCAGAACTTAATCTGATTGCTTTTCCTTTGTAGGTGACTCTTTATTTTTCTCCTGCTTCTTTCCGAATTCTTTCCTTATCTTTCATTTTGGAAAATTTGACTGTGTTATTTCTTGATGTTTTCCTTTTGGAGTCTAGTCTATTTGGTATTAGCTGAGCTTCCTGAATGTGGATTTCCTCATTCTTCCTCTCTGCTCCATCTCTTCGGTTCTACTTTTTTGTCCTTCCAATATTTGACACTTTGGCCATTTCAGTCTTATTATTCTGAATTGCATATTCATACATTTCTGTTATTTCCAGTACTGTTTTGGCTGTACCCTCTCTATCTTGTTATGACTTTTTTAAGTACTTGCACCTCTTTATGTATAGTTTTCATTCTTTGTTCCATCTTTTGCAGTTTTCTCCTGTAGTTAAGCAAGTTCCTCCTCATCAATATATTTCTTCTGGCTCTGTATCTCTGGAGTGTTTGCTTTCTTAAGGTTTCCATTGTTTCTTCCATCATTTGTACTTTCATTCATAGATATTCAACTGTTACCTCATCAGCATCTATCATCTCATCTGTCTTCTTGACTCTGGGGTATTCATGAGGTCTGCAATCGTCTATGCTTTTTTTTTTTAAGGCTTAATTTATTTTTTTTACAGTGTTTGATGCTGCCTGTTGTTTTCTCGACAGTAGGTGACGTTTTTCTTGATAACTGTTGGGTCATTTCTATGGTGTCTGTGAAAGTTGTTGATATTTCTTGTCATTAAAATGTTACTGATTTGTTGATAAGTCAAAGTACTCAACCTATCAGCTGAACCACTCACTCAACTGAAAGTCCTTTCTGGGAAAATTTGTCTTCCTTAAAGTCCTTGAGGCTCTCACTGATATGCCCTACAGCCCTATAGGAATCTTGCCTTCATGGAGTCTCTTGTTACCAACTCTATTTTCCTCCATCATGTATGAAGTGGCTGAATGATTTAAGATCAGGTGCTCTACTCAAGCATTTTCTTATGCACCTTTTCTCCTGCAGCTTAATTTCTTCCTTGGTCTCTTGAGTGGCACATATCAGAAATCAGGGCACCAGCTCAAGCAGCTTGTGTGCAGAGGGGTCTCAAGCTAGCCATCCCTCTTGTAGAGAGCTAAGAAAATTCTTTCCTGTGCCTGCAGTTCTGTGTCCTAAAGTATCTTGTCCTGTTTGGCCCCAGGGATGCCCCCACAGGTCCAGAGTCAAGGATCCCAGATAGAGGGACCTATATCCCCAAGGAAGCCTCAGTCTGATCTTCTCACAAGCAATAGAAAGTACTCACTCTCAGCATAGTGCCTCATCTCTCTCACCTTTTCTCCTGAAGCTTAATACCTTCCTTTGTCTTTGGCATGGTAGGAGATCAGGGACACTAGCACAAGCGGTTTGTTTGCCCTGGGTCTTAGGTCAGCCCTTCCTCTAACAGAGAGCTGAGACAAGATGGTCCTTAACTTGTAGTTGTGTGTTTTAAAATCTCTTGTCCTATTTGGCGTCAGTGATGGCTCTGAAGCTGCAGAGACAAGGATTCCCAGATAAAGGACCTATATACCCAGGGAAGCTTCAGTCCTGTTTCGACACAAGCAATGAAGAGTGCTTGCTCTCAACAAAGAGCTTCATGTCTTGTTGTTGTTGTTGTTATGTGCCATCGAGTCGTTTGCGACTCATAGCAACCCTAAGCACAACAGCCCTAAACCCTGCTCTATCCTGCGCCAACCGCACTGCCTCTGACACACCCATCTCGATTACCCCAGTCACCAAGTCAATCCATCTCATAGAGGGTCTTCTCCTCCTGCGCCATCCCTCCACCCTCCCAAGCATGATGTCCCTCTCCAAGGACCCGTCCCTTCTGGAAACATGTCCAAAGTATGTCAAACAAAGCCCCAGAATCCTTGCTTCCAAGGAGTAGCTTGGTTTAATCCTCCCCAAGATGAATCTGTTTGTTTTCCTGGCAGTCC
>NW_006400161.1:1265095-1266157 GCF_000299155.1 Elephantulus edwardii
ATATTATATTTATATTTCAGCTTTTAACATCTCGTGATGGTTAAAGTGTTTAGCTGCTAACTGCAGGGCTGGTGGCATTCTCTAAATTAGCCCTGATGTCTGAGGTGACTTCCCCTTGTGCGCCACTCCCAAGTTTCCCTTCTGCCCAGGAGCACGCCCTTGCTGTCCCCAAGGGCCTCTTCCCGCTGGTTTTTCATGGGTACCTTTGAAAGACGCCTCTTCTTTATTGTCTGAGGTGACTTCCCCTTGTGCGCCACTCCCAAGTTTCCCTTCTGCCCAGGAGCACGCCAAATGTTTTGTTGAGTATATGGCATTCTCTGTGCAAGATATTATCTACAAATGGCAAAAGTTTTACCATCTCTTTGCCAATTTAGGTGTCTCTTATATCCTTTTTTCTTATTGGACAATAAGAAAATAGTCAATAGTTCCACTATGGTATTAAATAAGATTGGAGAAAGTGGACAAACTAATATGATCTCCATTTGCAAAGGGGAATTCCTTTAGTCTTTCTCCACTGAGAATGATTTTGGCTCTTGGTTTTGCATATCTAATATTCACTATGTGGAGGACATTCCCCCTCTCTTCATATTTTGTTGAGTGTTCTAATCAGGAAGGGGTGTTTAATTTTGTCAATGGCCTTTTCTATATTAATTGATAGGACCATGAACTTCTTGTCCTTTGCTTGGTTAACATGATGAATTAAGTTTTTCTTATGTTGAAGCATGCTTGCATACCTGTTATGAATCCCACTTCGTCAGGATGAATTATTTTGTTTTTGTTTTTTGAGGAAGTTGTAGTTTATCAACACAGTAATGGTTTAGATACTAATACAACGACTTCAGATGAACTACTGAAAAATGTTGCCATCAGGTTGAATGGGGATTCCTTTTCACTCTCATTGTCACATTGATTCTGTGTAGTTTTTTCTTTCTTTTTAAAAAAATTTTTATATGCTGTTGGATTCTTTTTTTTTAAGAGAGAACTTTATTCTTTATTAAGATACCATGCTAGAAGTTATGAAGGATTTCTGTTGCAACACATTTGGAAAATAGAGTAGCTTTA
>NW_006400161.1:1268507-1270016 GCF_000299155.1 Elephantulus edwardii
TTCGCACTCGCGGCTTCCCTGGCTCGCTTTCCCAGTCCCGTTCCTAGTCCCTGCCGAGCCGGCTCCTCTCTTTCTCTCTCCCGCGCTGACGTGACGACGTAGCCTACGCTTCAGGACGCGCGCCCGAGAGCACCGCCCCGCGCCCCAGCGCCTCCCGTGCGCCTCACCCCCCTATGCTGTTGGATTCTATTGACAAGGATTTTGATAAGGAATTTGTATTTATGTTCATGAGAGATTTCCTTTTTGGTAATGTCTTTGACTGGTGTTAGTATTAGGTTATTCTTCCTTTATAGAATGACTCTGGGAGTGTTCATTCCTCTATTTTTTTTTTTTTTCAAGTAATTTAAGTAGAATTGGTGATATATCTTCTCTGAATGTTTGGTAGAATTCAGCCTCTGGTCTAAGACCCTTTTTTTGTGGAGGAAACTTTTTATGACTTACTTAGTTTCTTCTTTGTCATGAGTCTGTTCAAGTGTTCTGTACCTGTCCATGTCAGTCTGGATATGGCATAGATTTAAAGGAATTTTTCCATTTCCTCTAGGTTTTCAAATTTATCAGAGTATGTTGTTGCTGTATGCTGTTGAGTCACCTGCGACTCATAGATGTTGTTGTTGTTACGTGCCGTCGAGTCGCTTGCAACTCATAGCAACCCTATGTACAACAGCCCTAAACTCTGCTCTATAATGTGCCAATCGCACTGTCTCTGACACTCCCACCCTATGTAAAATCGCTCTGAAGCCTGCCAGTCTCACTGACTCAGACACATCTACCCCCATAGTCCTAATTATTGTATCAACCCATCTCATCTGGGATCTTCTTCTCCTGTCTGATTATGATGTCCTTCACCAAGGATAAGTCCCTCCTGGCCACATGCCCAAAATAAGACAGAGCTTCAAGATCCTAGCCTTCAAGAAGAAACTTGATTTCACCCTCTCCAACACAGGTCGGTAGGTCCATGTTATGTTCAAGACTCTTCTCCAACACGACAACTCAAAGGTAACAATTTTTCTTCTGTCATCCTTCATCATTTTCCAGGTCTCTGATGCATAGCAAGTAATTGACAAGACCATGGCCTAGATCAGGCACACCTTAGTTTCTAAAATGACATTGTTGCTTCTCAGTACTCTAGAAAGGTCCCTGACAGCAAATTTACCCAATACAATATGTTTTTTATTTCCTGACTGCTGGTGCCAACAGTGTTGATTGTGGAGTTGAGCAAGGAGAAGTGGTTTAACAACCTCAATATTCTCTCCATCCATCATGGTGTGCCAATTGGCCCAGTGGTGAGAATCTTTGTCTTCTTGATGTTGGGCTTCAATCTATATTAAGTCCTTGGCCTTCTGCACCAAGTGTTTCAGGCCCTTCTCAGTTTCATCAAGCAAAGTTGTGTCATCTGCATATCATAGGTCTGTTCTGCATACAGATTGAAAAGGTATAGAGATATGACACATCCCTGACACACTCATTTCCAGATTTTGAACCATGCACTGTTTCCCTGCTCTGTTCTGA
>NW_006400161.1:1271364-1272132 GCF_000299155.1 Elephantulus edwardii
TCCAATCCAGAGATACATGTTCCAATGCAGTTCCTATTTTCCATAAATGGTTTTGGTAAGAGGAATATTGTAAATGTGGATACATTTCCACTATTGCTCCTCAATGCCATGTTATAGTGTTATTAGCATGAGCAGTTATAAATCCATTGCCATCTTTACTCTAACATAATTCTTTTTAAAAAAATTTAATTTTGTCATTAATTTCAGTAAAAATTTACGGAGGCTTTTGATTTCCATTCATTCATTGTTGCACATTCCTCCCCTCCCAAGGCTCCCCCCAGAACACTACCCTCTTGGAAAAGTAAAATAAAAATTCTTTCCTTGTTTTACAAACCCTTCCCCAGGTCCCTCCACCATGTAGCCATCGCTCTAGACGCCTGTCATGACAGAAATACCTAACCACATATCTCTTTTAAAGTTTTCTCCCTCCTTTGTTTCAGTGCAGTATACATTATTGAACCTGTCTTACTCAGTCTCTCCCCAACCCCAAGGTCAGTCCCGTTCTACAACAGTGACACCATGCAATATATTTGTCCTTTTGTGACTGTGATATTTCACTCAGCATAATGTTCTCCAGAGTCAACCATTTTGAATAATATTGTATGAGTTTCTTGTTTTTCAATGCAGCATAGTATTCCATTGTGTGAATATACCACAGCTTCTCTGCCCATTGGTTTGTTGATGGGCACTTAGGCTGTTTCCAACTCTTTGCTATTGTGAACAAAGCTGCAATAAACATGGGTGTGCATATATCTGCTTGGATGTCAG
>NW_006400161.1:1302403-1305653 GCF_000299155.1 Elephantulus edwardii
AGGAAATCCATTGATACTGTGTCACCCTTTGGGGGTGATGTCTTGCTTTGTGCTTGTGTATTGTGTGGGACAGCTTGCTTTCTTGGAGACATTGATATTTTCTCGATGAAGATAATGCTCTAGAGATCAATCAGTTGGGTAGCTATTCCACTTGTGCTTTTCTATGAACGTCTGACTCCAGGGAAATGTCAGTTCAGAGCCTGTGAGAGTAGCCTCTGGTAGGTAAGATAGGTCTAGGTGCTCCGGATTAAAGGCAGGTTGATTAACCAGATGTGTAGACACAGGTGGGGAGCCAAATAGGGTAGGGCATGCACGTGGTTGCAGCAATCACAAGGGCAGGTCAACCACTTGGGGGACCTCACTCAGGCCTCAGTTGTCTAGGTGTGCTTACAATTGGGGGTCCCTATTCAAAGTCCAGCTGTCCATCTCCCACCAAGTGGTTTTCCTTCACTGGTCCCTGTCCAGTGGTGCTCACGCCGTTGCCCTTGCACCATGGCCCCTGCCCAGGAAGGCTCCTGGGTCCAAGGGGATTCAACAAGACAAAGTCAAATTCCCACCAAACCACTCACCTCTGGCTGGTCTGCAGTGTCCACAGAAGTTCAAACAAATTATCTCCTGGGTCAAGGGGACTCAACAAGACAAAGTCAAATTTCCACCAACCCACTTGCCTCTGGCTGGTCTGCAGTGTCCACAAAAGTTATCACTGGCCTGCTCTTTCCTCGGCAGTTGGCGTGCAATGAGAGAGCTCAGCCAATCTCCTACCGGTGGGCTCACCCTTGGGAACTCTCCCAGACAATCGGTGGTGCCCAAGAAAACCCAATTAGGAGTCTACCAGCCTTTCTCGTGGCAGATCAGTCCCACAGCAGCTCAATTGGTGGCTTCAGACGATGGCTGTCTCCATGGTGTGCCTTTGTGTGCTGACTCAGAATTGTATTGTCCATGGCGGTTGTGTTGCGTGAAGGAGTCTCTAGTGGCCTTGGAGCACCGCCAGGAGGTGCAGGGTTGTGGCTAGGCCACCAGGGTGTGCCAAAAGTGTGGGGCTGTGGGATGGTGGTGGGTTGGTGTCCCTGGACACGGTGCTGTGGCAGGGATGGGGGGGGGTACAGGGCTTGGGCAGCACTGGGAGTTAGGAGTTGCAGTCTGTTTCCAGATATTAAGCTGCCAAGTCACCAGTCCTCAGCAAATAAGACTTACTGCACTGTATCGCCCTTCTTGTGCACCGTGTCGCCCTTCTTGTGCCTCTAGTCTGTCTTAATCTGAATGCTCAGATTTAGAGAAGTATCTGACATACTTTTTACAGAAAAAAAGTGAAAGATATGTCCCTAATTGTGGAATTAACCATTAGTTTCAATGTTGTCCCTGCCCTTGGCACAAATGTCTTGACCCACTCCCTGCTCCACCCTCCACCAGGATCCCCATCCACTCCTACCCACTCCCTTCAACACCTATCTCCCATTGCCCAGCACTTGATCTGATAGCTTATATCTGAAATTTTGTAAGCTTCTGTGATTCCAAACATGTCAGCTTCTGACTATTTCTTATGCTGTGACCAGTGTCTCTTTAGTGGTAATGTTTTCCAAGTGAAGGTGATGTGTCCTGTAGAACCAATGTATAGCCGCCTTGAGCTCTGGACTTATTTACCTTTGGGGTGAGGATTTCTGAGGACCCTTTGTGCTGGCCTGCTTCTTCGCCTGTAAAGATTCCTGTCCCTCACCCTACATGCATCCCCAATAATTTCAGTGCCACTTTGACCTCTGGGTAATTTCCACACTCTTTTGAGACACCTATTTTTAGAATAGGAGTAAATATGAATCTCTTCCAGTCAATTGGCCAGGTAGTTGTCCCTCAGATTTCTTGGCACAACCTGGTGAGCACACCCAAGGGCAGCATCTATTTGTTGAAATAAGTCAATTGGTATTCCATCAATTCTTGGGACCTTATTTTTTGCCAAGTCTTTCAGAGCAGCCTGAACTTCCTCCTTCATCACCATTGCCTTTTGATTATACGTTGTTTCTTGAAATTCTTCTGTGTCAGAGAATTCTTTTTGGTACTGTCACTCTGTATATTCCGTCCATCTTCTTTTAATGATTACTGGACCATTCAATATTCTACTCATAACATCCTTAAGTATTGTGAGACATGAATTTGTTCTTTCGTTACTTCAGCTTAAGAAATACCAAGTGAGTTTGGCCCTTTTGATTTTCAGACTCCATGCAGTTCTTTGCACATTTCATTAATACTTTGCTTTGTCTTCCCGTACTGTCGTTTGAAATTTTCTATTCAGCTTTTAACTTTATTTCTTCTCTCGCTTTGCCTTTTTGGTGCCCTAGTGCAATATTCAGAGTCTCTACTGACATCCATGATGGTCTTTCCTTCTTGCTCTGCCTTTATAATGACGGTTTGCATTCTTCGTGGATGATATTCTTGATATACTCATACATTTAATCTTGTCTTCATTTATTAGTGATCAAGGCCTCAAACCTGTACCTGAATTGATTTTTAAACTTAGGTGGGATAGACTCAAGGTCAAATTTTGATCCTTGTGGATTTGATTTGACCTTCTGTAGTTTAATTTGAACTTGCATATTATTTGATGGTGTGTTCCGCAATCAGCACCTAGCCTAGTTTTCACTGTTAGTACTGAACTTCTCCAGTGATGCCTTCCACAGATGTAATCAGTCTGATTCCTGTACATATCATCAGGTGAATTCCACTTGTATAGTCTGCATTTATGCTTCTCATAAAAGGTATTTACTATGAATAAATCATTCATTGTGGAGGATTCTATTCCCCAGCCCCATTTCTGTTACCAAGTCCAAGTTTTCTGACTACTGATCCTTCTTCCTGGTTCCCAACTTTTGCATTCCAGTCGCCCATTAATATTAATGCATCTTGATTGTATGTTCAATCCATTTCTGACTGCCAAAGTTGGTAGAAATAATCTATTTCCTCCTCTTTGGCTCTGGTTGTTAGTGCATAAAGTTGAATGATAATGATATTGGCTGGTCTTCCTTTTGTGTGTATGGATATTATCCTGTCACTCACAGCATTGTATTTCAAGACGGATCTAGACATTTTTAACTAAGACAGAGACCCCATTTTTCTCTCATCTTTTCTTCTCTAGCTTGTCTGATTCAAAATGTCCCATTTCAATATATCTCATTTCACCAATTTCTTTCTTTTTTTTTTAAATTTAGGTTGTTTATTTTTCATTTCAATGAACATCTACAGAGATTCTGGGATTCCATTC
>NW_006400162.1:0-818 GCF_000299155.1 Elephantulus edwardii
AAAAAAAAAAAAAGAAAGAAAGAGTTGATGGAGAAACTTAATATAAGAAGTCAAAACCAGGCCAGGTGCTGACAGTGGAACAGACCATCAATTAATCCTGAACAAGTTCAAACTGAAGTTAAGAAAATGAAAAGAAGTCTACACGAGCCAGAATAATACCTTGAGTCAATCTCAACCAAATTTAAAGCCATCTGAAGAATATATTTGATGCAATGGTGAAAAATCAGGTAGTAGGGCTCAGTTTATTCCCTTATTTGGAACTTAAAGAGTATACGTAACTCTAAGCCTTGCAGTGTGGTGTGCGCCGGGGGCCCCTCATGTAGAACTGGTACAGAGGATTCTGGAACACGTGGCACCACTTAGTATGGGATGAGCCACATGTACAGTGTATGGGAAGGTCTTCTGTTTTGACTCCCTTGTGTGACAGGTTACCTTCCTTTCTGCTAGGGTAGGTCAACTGTGGGTCATGAGAAGTGTTTCTTCACAAGCTCCAGGAATTGATTCAAACTGGATTTGCTTCAGACCAGGTTTTCAGGAATGTTAATCTAGAGAGGACAATATCTTATAGTGAAGGCTAGCAACAATGAGAGCGTAAGACAATACAGTATATCAGGAGGGGCTAAGGCCAAGTTCCCAGAGTGAGGGTTTTAAAAAAGGGCATGGACACTATGAGCTGCTGGCCTGTCTCCAATATTCACCCATTAGGAGATTTTACCACTTGGAGATTTTACAACTAGGAGATTTACCACTAGGAGATTTTACAACCACTTGGCCAACTGACTGGAAGAGATCTATATTTGTTCCTATCCCAAAGAAAG
>NW_006400162.1:2028-10007 GCF_000299155.1 Elephantulus edwardii
TGACTGGGATAATTGGGATGCGAGTGTCAGAGACAGTGCGATTGGCACAGGACAGAGCAGAGTTTAGGGCTGTTGTACATAGGGTCGCTATGAGTCGCAAGTTACTCCACGGCACATAACAACAACAACAGCAGGACATTTTACACTTCTCATCCTTCAGGGGAAATGGAACAAAGTCTACTTTTGTAGTTACATCCTTGCTGAGAAGGGATATAGAAACCTGCTTCGTTAGAGGATTGACGTTCTTTCTTTTCTTGATGAAGCTTATTGTTTCCCTTTGGGTCTCAGGCTATTATTAATGATAATTTGGAAGTCTTACAATTGGAAGAACAAATTTCCCCAGCAGATTAAACAAGACTGGCCATTTAGCTACTGTGACCAATCATCTACTAGTTACAGGGACAAGTGTGACCTCAGTTATACTACTGGTCTTAGTTGCATTATTTTGGGGTTTCTGGTTACAAGATAAGCAGTTGCTGAACAGGTACCCACACATGATGGTGTTGTTAGGTACATCTCATAATGATCCTATAAACAGCAGACCTACCCTGTCCTATCCTGTGCCATCCTCACACTCTGACACACTTGAGCCTGTTGCTGCAGTCACTATGTTAATCTTCACTGAGGGTCTCCCTCTTTAGCTGACCTCTAAAATTGATCTGAATACTGTCCTATCTTGTGGCATCCTCATAATCTCTGACATGCTCAAGCCCATTGTGGTAGTCACACTGTAAAACCACCTGGCTGAGTCTTCCTCTCCTTCACTGTCCCTCCACCTTTCCAAGTATGATGTCCCTTTCTAATAAATAACCCCTCCTGGCAAAATTCCTAACATATGTAGCATAACTGCTAGCAACATAGCAGTATGTGAGACAAAGATTGCCATTCTTGCCTCCAAGGAGCTCTCTGGCTGCATCTTCTCCAAGACATGTCCATTATTTTGGCAGTGCATGGGATATTCAGTACTCTTCTCTGAAACCACAGGTTAAAGATCAATTCTTCTGTCTCCCTCATTCATTGTCTAGCTCTTAAATGTATAGCAAGTGAAAAGACATGAATCAGACACACATTAGTCCTCAAACTGACATCATTATCCCTCAATAATTAGGAGAGATCCCTGACTGCAGATTTTCCCAGTGCAACACATTGCTTGATCTCGTCTTGACTGCTGTTTCCAAGGATGTTGATTCCAAGATGAAGCCGTTGACAATTTCAATCTTGTCTCTATCTATTATGATGTTGACTGTTGGTCCAGTGGTGAAAATTCTAGTTTTCTTGACATTAAGATGTAATCCATATTGAAGGTTGTAGCCTTTGATCTTCTGCTGCAAGTGCTCTCCACTTTCAGTGAGCAAGGTTTTGTCATGTGCAAAATGCAGATTGTTGATGAGTCTCAGATTCTGAGGCCACATTCTTCTTCATAGATACCAGCTTTTCAAATGATTTGCTCTCTACTTTCAGTGAGCAAGGTTTTTGTCATGTGCAAAATGCAGATTGTTGATGAGTCTCAGATTCTGAGGCCACATTCTTCTTCATAGACCAGCTTTTCAAATGATTTTCTCATCAGACATTTTGGATATATATGGAGAAAGGCTATAGCCACCAATGCATAACTTTCTTAATTTTAAACCATGCAGTGTTCTCTTGCTCTGTTTGCACTATAGACTTTTGGTCTAGGTATAGGTTTCACATGAGCACAATTTAATGATCTAGGATTCCCATTCTTCTCATTGTTAGCCATAATTTGTGCTGATCCACACAGTCAAATGTCTTTACATAGTCAATAAAACACTGGTAGATATTCTTCTGGTATACTCTGCTTTTAGCCAAGATCCAGTGATATTCCTGGGGCCACAGCCTCTTCTAAATCAAGGTTGAATTTCTGACAG
Source organism: Elephantulus edwardii (assembly GCF_000299155.1). Lineage (NCBI taxonomy): Eukaryota > Metazoa > Chordata > Mammalia > Macroscelidea > Macroscelididae > Elephantulus > Elephantulus edwardii. Next base: position 3,918 of record NW_006400162.1, read on the forward strand.
TTCCATGTCAATGTGCTATTCTAGTAATTTTTAAAGTTCAAAAAGCTTTTGTCTTCATATGATATTAAAAATACTGTTTGAACTTCATGGTTTTGGGCTTTATTGCCAGATCTCTGATCCACCTTGAGTTGATTTTTGTGTCTGCTGTAAGATGTAGATCCTGTTTCAACTTTCTGCAGGAAGCAGTCCAGTTTTGTCAGCACCATTCATTGAAGAGGTTGTAATTTCCCCATTTGATAGGTTTTATTTCCTTGTCAAATAGCAGTTGACCATAGATAGATGAGTCAATTTCTGGGTTCTTGATTCTGATCTATGTGCCTGTTATTGTACCAGTACCATTCTGTTTAGGTTACTATCACTCTATAGTAGTTTTTGAGGTCAAGAAGTGCTATGCCTTCCACTTCATTTTTGTTTTCAGAACTGTTTTCTTATATGAGTGAGTCTTTTTCCTCTCCAAATAAAGTGTATCATTTCCTTTTTGATCTCCTTGAAAAATGAGTATGACATTTCAATTGGAATTGTGTTGAACATGTAGATTGCTTTTGATTGGATTGCTATTTTTTCAATATTGAGTCTTCCTATCCATGAACAGGGTACATTTTCCCATTTATGTCTTTTATTGTTTCTTACAAATATGTTTTGTAGTTTTCTTTATATAGGTCTTCTGTGTCTCTTGTTAGGTTCACTTCCAAGTATCTCAATTTGTGGGTGGCTATTTCTGAGTTTCATTCTCTGTGTTTTCTTTGTTACTGTAGAAGAACTTGGGAGAAGCAGGACAGCATTATGCTGAGTGAACTAATACAGTCTTATAAAGATAAATACTGCATAAGACCATTATTATAAAAATAGAAGATAACTAGTAAAACATATACAGGAACTCAAGGGGGGGGGAGTGGAGAGGTGAGGATGAGGGGGTGAAACCACAGGGCTGCACAGTTTGGTGGGTGGAGTGAGGGGGAAACAAATGGGAAAAATCTGGGAGAAAAGATGGTAGTGATGGGCAAGGTCCAATGGTGATTGATTTATAAAACATAATATATAAGAATGATTTTATGATTCACACAATGTGAATGGAGAATAGTGTGAAACAAAATGTATATAAGATTTGTAAGCAAACCAATTAAAAAGATAATGTAAAATAGGATGTGTATGAATAATTGTATGAAACAGGGTAAATGAAAAATTGTGTAACACATGGTATATATGAATGAAACATAACATAAAGGAATTATTATTTGAAAATCAATAAAAATATTTTTAAAAAACCACTGCTTGATAATTTCCACATTCTGTTGCATCACTTTTGGGGGGAATGAAAATAAATAAGTATCTCTTCCAGTCAGTTAGCCAATTAGCTGTCTTCCAAATTTCTTGGTACAACATAGTGAGCACATCCAAGGCTGTATTTGTTTGTTCAATTATAGAAATTGTTATTCCATCAATTCCTGGGGCCTTATTTCTTTGTCAAGGCCTTCAGTGAAGCTTGAAATTCTTTCTTTATTATAATTAGTTCTTGATCATTTCATTTTGAAATGTACTAAGTCGTTTCTTTTCAGTACAGTGACTGTGTATTCTTTCCATCTTCTTTCAATGCTTCCTGGATCATTAAAGATTTTGCCCCTGGCTTTCGTCACTGTATACACATCAGTTGCTGAAGAGTTGACACAGACTCACGGTGTGTCAGTGCAGAATTATTTTCATACATCATAGATTTCAGGAGCTGATATTTTTAGAAGTATATTACCTACCCTTTCTTCTGTAGTTCTCTCAGGGTAGAGTTTTATGACAACCTTTTTAGTTAGCAGGCTTAGCAGTTCCTTTACTTAGCAAAATACTGGTCTTCACCACTTACATTGGTCAATAGTCTTAATTATTTTTCATATTATTTTTAATTATAATTCTAAGCCTTGGAATATTTATTCACTGTACATGGTCTTCTCTATCACCCACAATGCATCAGAGAGCTGGAAAATTAATAAGGATAACAGAAGAATAATTGATGTCTTTGAGTTGTAGTGTTGGAGAAGAGTGCCAAATATCTCATGGGCAGCAAAAAGAACAAAGAGATATATCTTGGGGAAAGTGCAGGCAGAGTGATCCTTGGAGGCAAAGATGACATAGTCTTGTCTTTCATACCCTGGACATGGAGCTAGGTGAGGCTATTCCTTGGAAAGAGATATTATGCTTTATAAGTGAAGGAGAGGAAGACCCTTGATGAGATGGATTGACATGGTGACTTCAGCAATGGGTTCTAATGTCTCAGATGATGAGAATGGTGTACGATAAGGCAGGATTCAGGTGAGCTCTTCATAGGGTCACTGTGAGTCCTGCTCAGCAGCACCTAACAACAACATGATAGGAAAACCTTTTTCCTTACTAGATCACAATTTTGAGAATTCAGTAAGTGTTTCTCTTTCTCTCTTCACTGTCATTCAGAATGAGCAAACCATACCTTCCCATGCTTTAGGATATAGTTGTAGCATGAGAACAATGTGATAAAATAATTACTCAATGTTCACCTTTTGCATTTTAGAGTAGATCATTATTTATCTTCTAAACCAAGACACTTCTTACTATATAAAGAGGCACCATTAATAACTGTGCTTGAGTAATAGGTGTAAACTGTTTCCAGATAAAATGAAACCTACAGTTACCCTAGCTACAAGCCACTTGGAAAAATTAACGCAAACTTAAGAGTAAGTATTTTCTGCTCGAAAGGATGGAAAATTAGTCTAAACTGGAGAAAGATAAAAGAGAAAAAAAGCCCCAGAGTTAGAAATTTTTCGATATCTTTCAAAACAAGTCTTGAGCAGATACCTTAACTGCCTTCCAAAGTTCAGTCCCCTGAGAAGAGAGGAAATATGTCCTTCTACATATGGAAGTTGAACAGTGAATAAATGTGACAGAAGAATAATTGATGCCTTTGAGTTGTGGTACTAGAGAAGAGTACTGACTATCCCATGGACTGCCAAGAGAATCAACAAATCTGTCTTGGAGGAAGTACAATCAGCATACTTCTTAGGAACAAAAATGGTGAAACTTAATTTAATATACTTTTTTTAACATGTTTTTAGGAGGAGCCAGTCATTAGACAGGTGGAAGGTCAGAGAAAGAGAAGATCCCCTATTCTCACCCCAACAAAAGGGATTGACACAGTGACTGTAACAAGACATGGGCATATCAGAGATCATGACAGGGTTGCAATTGAGTCATCGGCAACTTGATGGCACGAATGACAACTTGAGAGGACTTAGGAAATCAAGCAACGTTGTAGAGTTGCCCTTCACTGTGCCAGTGTAAAGCTTTACTGTCTCAGAAGCAAAGGGAGACAGGAGCATGAGCTGTTCCACAGAGAACATGCCTAGCCCATGGTGGCAGAGGGAGTAGACTAAGATGTGAGGCACTGGCTTAGAGAGGTTAAAGACTTGGAGAAGTTCCTCCATGGTGATCAGGAGGATAAGGTAGCTGATGTTAGGGCAGACATGAACTTGGGGGAAATGTCTGCAATTTCTTCAAGTCTACTCTTTTGTCCTTTCAATGTGTTATCTATTTTTGAAATTTTAGTCTTAATATTCTGAATTTCAATTCACTACTGTTTCCATATTGCTTATAATTTTCCGTTTATTTTATCTATTTAGTTTTGCATGTTGTAGCTGTGAACCAGTGAGTCAGAACCAACTCATAGTTGACTCTCTAGTGGGTTTTCAGAAACTGTAAATGGCACTGGAGGAGATTGCTCTTTCTTCTCCAGTGAAGCAGCTGGTGGATTGGAACTGCCTGCCTTTGGGATAACAGTGCAGCTCTTTACCAATAGACCAGCAGAACTCAATTTTTTACAACTTTAAAAAATTCATCTCTTCCTGAGTATTTTTCTCAATCCACTGAAGACACTGAACTATCATTCTTTTGAATTCCTTGCCAAGAAGAGCACACAGAGCAAGTCTGGCAAGAGAAAAGAAAAATCCTAGAGAAGAGCTGAAGAGACAGAAGAAATGGGAAAGACAATAACACCAAAAATACATAGTTGTGCACACACACACACACACACACACACCCCTCACACACACACACAGAGGAGAATAATCAAGCAAGCAAACAAACATTAAAAAATCATTGAGGAATTGTGGTACAATCACACAATGGAATAATATGTAACACTGCAACAATTTAGGAAAAACTACGTAACTTGGAAGAGACTGGAAAGCATTATGCTGAGTGAACTCAGTCTCAAAAGGACAAAGAGTACATAAGACTATTATTGTAAAGATGGAAGGATAACTAGTAAAACACGTGTGGAGAGCCAAGGGGGAAATGTATGGGAGCAGAGGGGTGAGGATGGGTAGAGGTGAAATCACAGGGTTGCACAATTTTGTGGGTAGAGGGAGGGGTAAAGGAAATGGAAAGAATCTAACAGAGACCTCAGGGACCTAAAAAGATAGCACAATGATGGGCATAGACCATGGTGATTGATTTTATAAAACATAATGCATGGGAATTATTGTATGGAAACCAATGTGAATGAAGAATAATGTGAAACACAATGTATATGAACTACGTAAGCAAGCCAATGCTGTTGTTAAGTGCCAGTGAGTCATAGACGACTCATACCGACCCTATGAACAAAAGACCTGAGCACTTGTATAGCTTTCATCGTTTCTCCACATTCATAGAGTTTCTGAAGGCAAGCTATTTCAGAAGTGGATGCCACTCCTGCTTCCAAGCTTGTTTTAATTGGGGAGCACCACCAAACACTATCCCCCATGGGCAAGCATTGTTGCAGTTGACACATCAGTGTCACAGTGTTCAGCATCACAGCAACCACAAGTTACCTCTGTACAGCAAATGAACAGACCAGTGATATACCACTTAGAAGAATGTTAAGCAAGCCAATATAAAACAAATTTTTTTTAAAAAAATCAATGAGACATGGAAGATGATGGAGAAAAGGGAGGAACGCTGGGTGAGAGTGGGCTGGATACCTGACTGGTGCTCTCACCGTTCCTGTGGTGGGTCAAGTCTAGTTGGGTAGTCTCTAGGACATTATCTGTCAGTCCAGCAGAAGTTTGGGTTAGGGTGCCATGTTAGGCCAGAAATTCTGCTTGTTTTAGAGGTGTCTGAGAATCCAGGCCAAGGACAGCACTTCCTGTAGTCCAGGGAGAGTTGAGATGCAGGGCACTGAGGCTAAGATGGAGTTTGCATTGATCTCACAGGATCTAGAGAAGCTTGACTGCACCCCCGTCAGAAGTAATACCACCATTAATTCACTGGTTGGTTAAAGGCCAGGCACAGTGCAATCCACTGGTTCCCAAAAGAAGTCTCTGATTGTAGAATGCTTCCAGAACCAAATGAAAAATGGCACAGACTTCCTCCCAGGTAGGGTGGGGAGGGGTTCTGGGAATATTGCCCTCCATGTAGTGAGCGGTAGTGATGGGGAAAGCAGCTTACCAGATCCCCAAGTGTGAATGGAGAACAAAGGAGGAACCTGCATCTATTTTATCTTTTAACAGTGCTGGTGTGACCTGTGCTGCTATCCCAGAGTACCCAAATCAACCAGAGTGACATTCAAAATGCCCATGCCAGGCTGTTTACAGGCTGGGATCTGCCAGTTTCCTTTACTTGAAGCTTTCTTTCCCTTTCACCCAATGTTTGAGGTACTTCTTTATCTTTTCTTCTGAATCAGGGCTTCAGAATTATCCTCCATATGTGCCATCTCTGATTTCTGGTATCTTGGTTGGAATTTCACATTATATTTCCATTGGATGATGCCAATGTCTTCAGAAAAACACACATAGTCACATATACAAATTAAATGAATATTTAATTGTTGATTTACATGGCCCTATTTGAGAATTTGGTAGGAAGACTCTGTGTAAAGAATATTTCATCCTCCATAATGCTCCCTCACATTTCATGAAAAACTGGCCATCTGTTTGCTTCAACAGTACATATACTACAGCTGGAACAACAGAGAGAAGACTAGTATGGCCTCTCCACAAAGATAACATGCAAATTTTTTTATTAAATTCATTTATTTATTTTTCATTTCTATGAACATCTACAGAGATTTTGAAATTCCATTCACTCATTGTT
>NW_006400162.1:10537-11320 GCF_000299155.1 Elephantulus edwardii
TTTGTCCCTTTGTGACTGAGATACCTCACTCAGCATAATGTCCTCCAGGGTCACCCATTTTGAATAATATTGCATGAATTCCTTGTTTTTCAATGACATGCAAATTTTTAAAGGCTTGTGTATTTTTAAAATAAATGGAAAAAATATGGCCATGGCATAAAACATTAAATGAATCAACTCAACTCAATCCACTCATTGCTGCCGAGTTGGTTCTGACTCATAGTGACCCTGGACTAATTAGGCTGTACGTCCTAATGAAAGGATACTGCCCATTTGTTTGCACACTCATTACCTATGTTGTTGTTTTTGTGTGCCAGCAAATCAGAACTGACCCTCCATGGATTTTCAGAGACAGTAAATCACAGTTACTCATCCTTCTTCCATGGAGCAGCTGATGGATTCGAACCACATGTCTTTGGGAATGCAGCACAGCCTCTTACCACGAGGCCACCAGAGCTTTCTCATTACATTACAAAGATGTGTGCAATATCATACTCAAGGCTATTTGCATTTCAACCCAAATTTGTTTTTACCAGCACTCTTACCCAGCAATTCCTGCACACACATAACAGGTGCCTCTTAGCACCTCCAATTTCAACTCTTTTCAAGCATGCATGCCCATGATACCTACCCTTTTATCATATTCTCAATATCTGTAGGTCTTTCTTTTAGATTTTTACTTGCCTAATGTGAAAACTAGGCCAGGAGCTGATTGTGGAACAGACCACCAACTACTCATATGCAAATTCAAGCTAAAGCTGAGGAAAATTAAACCAAATCCAA
>NW_006400162.1:12425-15602 GCF_000299155.1 Elephantulus edwardii
GTACGCCAGGGATGCATCCTATCTCCATACCTTTTCAACCTATATGCAGAACAGATTATCCGGGAGGCTGGGCTCTATGAGGAGAAATGTGGGGTCAAGTAAAAATATAGAATTAAGTTTAATTTAGGATTGTTGTTGTGGTGGTGGTTATTATATATCACCGAGTCACCTGTGACTCATAGCAACCTTATGTACAATAGCTATGAACTCTGTCCTCTTCTGAGCCAGTCTTACCTGACTCTGACATATCTATCGTCACTACCCCAGTTACTGTGTCTATTCATCTCATTCAGAGTCTTCTAATTCTCTGTTGACCCTCCACCCTTCCAAGCATGATGTCCTTAGGATTAGGTTAATGGTCAAGGTTATAGTTATACATAAACCTGCGGATGGATTTAAGCTTATGACTGAGTAGGCCTGAGGTAAGTGTTATATTCAGGTTAGGGTTTGGGATAGATCTAAGGGTTAGTGTTAGGTTAGAATAAAGGTTAGGATTATTTCTGGTTTAGGCCAGACCTCATCCTAATAAGAAATTTACTATAAATTTAAATCTAACCCTAATCTTTCCATTACCCTAATCCTAGCAGTAAGCCTAAAACTGTTGTTGTTGTTGTGTACCATCCAGTTGGAACCAATCCATACTTATCTTCCAGTGGGTTTTCAGAGGCAGTTATTCTGATGGGAAGAGATTGCTTATCCTTCTCCCACAGAGCAGCTGGTGAATTCGAACCCTGTACTTTAGAATTACAATGCAGTTTCTTACCACTCAGCCACCAGAACTTCCCTAACCTAAAATGAACACTAGCTTGAGCCCTTAACCCTAAGCTTGATGCTAACTATAATCCTAATTACAAATTTAACCAAACCCTAAATCTATCACTAACCATCATTCTCCCCCCACCATCAATATTTACTGAGCATTTACAGTGTACTAGGTAGTGAGTTCTTGCAGCAAAGATCATAGGGAGTTGCACTGTTAACCCAAAGCCCAGTGAATCCACCAGTGGCTCCAAGGGGGAGATGTGGGCAATCTCCTCCTCTGTGATTTACAGAGTCTGTGGATAAATTGGTTCCCACTTGAGGGCTTTCTGAATCCCATAATGAACCAAGAACATTGTGGATTCTTAAGTTAAAAAATTTCATATACCAAAAATATAAATGGAACTTTTTCCTGACCAGTCGCATTTTAAAAACAGTATCTAATTCTTTCTGAGAAGGGGGTTATTGTTAGGTGCTGTAGTGTCGACTACAACTCATAGTGACCCTATAAGCAGATCAGAACCTTGCCCTGTCCTGTGCCACCCTCACCACTCCTGGTATATTTGAGCCCACTGTTACAGTCACTGTATCAATCCATCTTTTTGAGAATCTATCTGTCATTGACCCTCCACCTTTCAAGCATGATGTCTTTTTCTAAGTAATGGACCATCCTAACAGCATGTGCAAATAGTTTCATCATCTTTGCATCTAAGGAACAACACGGTAGCACCTTTGCTAAGACATATTTGTTTTTTTAGTAGTAAACTGGATATTCACTAAAGGAACAATATGATATAATTGGGAACAGCACTAGTAATATTAACAGCAGTTTGTAATGATCATAAATTTTGTATTTAAACTTGGTCAAAGTGAGTTATGAATAGATTTTTAAGAATGGACAATTTCCTTTAGAGAAGTTTACAGAATCAAAAAGTTAATTTACATGAAAAGTTTTAGAGAAAGTAGTTGTAGTGTCCATTCATAAAACATTTCTTCTCCTTATCAACTTAATACATGGTCTTAACAATTAGCTTGATTTGTACATGAAGATTTCATAAGATATTTAACAAAGCTTGCCATTATCTTACTGCTGTGGTGGTACAGTTTGCAGTGAATTGAGCTGCTGACCCAAAAGCAGTGGCTCTCTGGGAGTTCACGTCCATCAGCATCTCCACAGGAGAAGGATGGGCGATCTCCTCCAGTGCAATTCACAGCCTCTGGAAACATGCTGGAGGGTCAGGTATCAGTGGGTTCCAACTCAACAGCAAGGATTTTGATAATTTTTCGAGTAATCATCTCAGACTATTTCCCTCTTAACTAATTTTACAGCACAACCACATTGTTGTTGCTGCTATGTGCCATTGAGTCACCTATGACTCATAGTGACCCTAAGTGCAATAGCTCTGAACTCTGTCCTATCTTGAGCCAGGCTGTTTCAAACATACCTACTACCTCCATTATCCCAGTTATTGTGTCAATCCATATCATCCAGTCTCTTTATCTCCTGTACTGTCTCTCTACCTTTCCAAGCATGATGTCCTTCCCCAAGGACTGGTCCATCCTGGCCACAAGCTCAAAGTATGTCAGACAGAGCTTCAAAGTCCTTGTCTCCAAGGAACAGCCTAATTTCACCCCCTCCAAGACAGACCTGATTGTTCTTTTGGCAGTCCATGGTATATATGTTCCATGCTCTTCTCCAGCACCACAACTCAATCGCATTGATTCTTCTGTCATCCTTAAACACTGTCCAGCTCTTTGATAACAGCAATTGTAAAGACCATTGCCTGAAGCAGGTGCATGTATATTAGACAAATTAAAAAAAATCACAAAAGCAAGAAACCTTAAAAATGAAAAATACATGAGATTGTATTTGTTTTATTGCTGTGCGTGATATACATAAAATAATTGGTATCAAGCAATTAACTTTTTTGCACTTTTACCTATAAATTTGTTCTTAGGTTTCCTAAAGTACTTAAATATATACAAAACGAGTGTAGAAAAGATAATGAAAACAAACAACAGGCAATGTTATAAATGATGGAATAAAAGCCATTTTTGCCCTTCTCCAGAGTAACCTGGGTCACAATGTCAAAAAAGGCATTTCTGCAGCTGTAGCCAATGCAGGACACATTGAGATTGTATATGCCATAGTGTATTACATGCTCAACCTGTAATATTAAGGCATATCTATTTCTACTACACCCCTGTATGTCCTCCAAATTTACAATACCCAAAGTAATTACACCTGTGACCAGAACAAGTTATCCTTTTTAAACTCCTCCAGGACAAACTGACATACAGGCAATTTTTTTTTTTTTTTACACATGGAAGCAGTTTTGACATTGGTTTTTGTGAAGCAACAATATAACTAGAGTACTATATCAAACACTTAAAACGTCTATAAAAATTCCACATTCC
>NW_006400162.1:15908-52589 GCF_000299155.1 Elephantulus edwardii
AGAACCTTGTCCTATCCTGTGCCATCTTCATGATCTCCACCATGCAAAAACCCACCATGTCAATCCACCTGGTTCAGTATAGGCCTCACTTATGCTGACCCTCTGTCTTTCTTAGAATTATGTCTTTATCCAAGGGCTGACTCCCTTGATAATATGCTCACCAAAGAATGTGACACAAAGGTGTCCTTGCCTCTAAGAAGCACTTTGGTGTACCTACCTCCTCCAAGACTGACTTGTTCAGTCGTGTGGAAATCCATGTCATATTCATTATTCTTTAACAATACCACAATTCAAAGGCATCAGTTATCTTTTCAGTCTTCCTTATTCATTGTTCAACTCTCTCTCTAAGGAGCAACTTATGATACTATGACTTGGATCAGGTGTACCTTAATCTTTAAACTGACACTGATGTTCTTTAGAACTGTAAAGAGTTCCTTGACAGTAGAATTTCCCATTGCAATGTGTCTTTTGCTGCCTTGATTGTGGATCCATAGAAAAGGAAATCCTTGACAACTTCAGTCTTTGTCAGGATGTTGCCTGTTGGTCCAGTTGTGCAGATTTTTGCTTTCTTGATGTTCAGATGTAATTCATATTGAACATGGTAGCCTTTGATCTTCAGCAATAAGTGTTTCAAGCCCGCTTCACTTTCAGCAAGCAAGGTTGTATTATCTGCATAATGCAGGCTGTTGATGACTCTTCCTCCGATCCTGATGCCACATTCTTCTTTACAGAGCCCAGCTTATTGAACTATTTCTCAGATTGAATAGGGAGCTCTGGTGGCCTAGAGGAAAGAAGCTGCACTGTAATTCCTAAGGCACGCAGTTTGAGGCCACCAGCGACTCAGCGGGAGAAAGATGGGTGATCTCCTCTCATGTTATTAACTGCCTCTGAAAACCCACCAGAGGGTCAGTTATGGGTTGGTTCCATTCCAACGATACACAACAACAACATAGATTAAATAGTTATAGTAAAATGATACAATCCTGACAAACACCTTTCCTGATTTTAAACTATGCAGTGGTCCCTTGTTCTGTTCAGACAATTGCTTGTTGGTTTATAGATAGGTTTTACATGTACACAATTGTTTCTGCATTCTTATTCGTCTCAATGTTATTCATATTTGTTATGACCAATATGGTCAAATGCATTTGCTTAATTAATAAAACACAGGTAAACATTTTTCTGCTTTTGACCAAGATCCATTTGACACCAGAAATGAGAACACTTGTGCCACAGCCTCTTCTGAAGCCAGCTTGAATTTTGGGCAGTTTACTGTCAATCTACTATTCTTGCTGTTTTTTTAAAGTCCTCTAATATTAAATATAAGAACCATATTGCAAATAGAGAAATTAAAACAGAAGTATAGAAAACCTGCTATAAATAATAAACACCAATTTGTGGAACAGCATGAATGATAAATGATCTACTGTGTAAATTATACAATGAAGCAGACATAAGGTGGAAGGGCAGTTAACTTCTCCTTCCTTCTGCTTCGCCTTCATCTTCCTGGGTATCTGATCTGAGGCTTTCAATGTCAACTTGTCTCTCAATAACTTCATTATGAGCACATGACTCTTCAGTTCATATATCCAGTTCAGAAATGGCTTTGTCAAAATCTATCTTTACAAGAAAGCAGACTTTTAAAAAATTTTACTCTGATTTATTTACAAAGTTTGAATACATTGTTTTTTCCACAAAAGATCCTTCCCATTTCCTTCACCCAGCCCACCCACTGAATTGTGCAACCCTATGATTAACACCCTACCCCCTCATTCTCACCCATCTATTTCCACCCTCCTCCGACCTTGGACCCTCTTACTCATTCTACAATAATGGTTTTATACAGTATTTGTCCTTGTGGGACTGAGTTCACTCAGCATGATAAGAGAACAGACTTTTGCTGGTGAGTTTGCAATTTCATAAGAGAACACACAGAAGCTGGAGTCAGACCCAGTCTTATAGGATGTGTTCGTTGCATTTCCTCTTTGTGGATTTCAAACGCATCATGGTGTGCTTCTTGTGACTGATCCACAATCGTTTCTTGTCATCACTAGCAGAAACCTCAGCCCAGTAATAGAATTAATCTTTCTTCTTCTTCAAGTAGAAGATGTCCTCTACTTATGAAGCACTGTGGATCCAGAACTTTTCCAAAAGGGATCACCACAGTTATGTCTGAGCTCTCTCTCAATCTTCCTCTCTATTCTGGAGCCATTTGCTGCTTTTCCCTCTCAGTATCTTGCACCAGTTTTTTAGTACTTGAAATTACCTTCCAAGGTCTCCCTTTGGTCTAAGGGTTCCTACAACCTTTTTTCATGTAACTGAGAAGATTCCTCTCCTTGATGGAGAATTCGGGTCCTTGCTTCATTACATTCTCCATGCAAGATGCCACGTCATCATTTTGTTCAGCCTGTTCTACCAATTTGGCCTCTTGCAGCAGCTCATTCTTATCCATGACTTGATGTGCTAAGTCTGGAGTGAGTGGTAGTGGATGAATGGGTACTCAACAGTTTCCAGGTTGTGGTAGTGGCAAGGCTGAACACCTAAGCCTACACTCAACTCTTACTCTAAACCTCAAGGTCAAGAATTGAACTGTGTCTTCCCCAAACACATGTACATAATGATATACTGTGGGATGTTTATAATGATCCCCTATGATTTAGTACAAATTCAAACCTAGAGTTGCTATAATCAAGGATGCTTTAGGCAGAATATTAAATGATCCATGAAGTATTAAAAGAAGATGGAAGGAATATACTGAGTCATTATATAGAAAGGAATTGGCAGATACAGAAGAATTTAATGAAATAACATATGAACAAGAGCCTATGGTGATGAAGGAAGAAGTTCAAGCTGCTTTGAAGGAAATAGCAAAAAATAAGGCCCCTGGAATAGATTTTATACCAATTGACAGCTAACAGCTAACATCAGCTAACAGATGCTGCCCTGGATGTGCTGCTCACCAAGTTGTGCCAAGAAATCTGGAGAACAACTACTTGGCCAACTGACTGGAAGAGATCTATATTTTTCCCCATTCCAAAGAAGGGTGACCCAACTGAGTGAGGAAACTACAGAACAATCGAATTGATTTCACATGCAAGTAAGATTCTACTGAAGGTTATCCAAAAATGACTGGAACAGCACATCAGCAGAGAACTCCTGGAAGTCCAGGCTGGCTTTAGAAGGGGTTGTGGTACTAGGGATATTGTAGCTGATGTTAGATGGATCTTAGCTGAAAGCAGGAAATACCAGAAGAATGTCTATCTGTGTTTCATTGATTATGCAAAGGCGTTTGACTGTGTGGATCTTAACAAACTGTGGCTGACTCTGAGAAGAATGGGAATCCCAGAACATTTAATCGTGCTAATGTGAAACCTATACTTGGACCAAGAGGCAGTTTTCAGAACAGAGCAGGGTAACACTGCATGGTTCAAAATTGGGAAGGGTGTATGCCAGGTATGTGTCCTATCTCAGTACCTTTACAACCTGTATGCAGAGCAGATTATCCGAGAGGCTGGACTCTATAAAAGTGTGGCGTCAGGATTGGTGGAAGATCTATTAATAGTCTGCGTTATGCAGATGATACAACCCTGCTTGCTGAAACTGAGGAGGACCTCATGCACTTACTGCAGAGGGTCAAGGACTGCAGCCTTCAGTATGGACTGAGACTCAATGTCAAGAAGACAAAGATTCTCACCACTGGACAAATTGGTAGCATCAGGATGGAGGGCGAAGAGATTGAGATTGTTCACAGCTTCAGTTTGCTCGGCTCCACGGTCAACACTCTTGGCACCAGCAGCCAGGAAATTGAAAAACGTATAACAATGGGAAAGTCTGCTGTTAGGGACCTCTCTAAAGTACTCAAGAGCAACGGTGTCTCTCTGGAGACTAAGGTGCACCTGATACAGGCCATGGTCTTTGCAATCACTTGTTATGCATCAGAGAGTTGGACAATGACTAGGGAGGATAGAAGGAGAATTGATGCCTTTGAGCTGTGGTGCTGGAGAAGAGTATTGAATGTACCGTGGACTGCGAAGAAAACAAACAGATTCATCCTGGAGAGGGTTGAACCAGGCTACTCCTTGGAGACAAAGATTCTGTGGCTTCGTCTGACATACTTTGGACATGTTGTAAGGAGAGACAGGTCCTTGGAGAGGGACATAATGCTTGGTAGGGTGGAAGGACAGCGCAGGAGGGGAAGACCTTCCATGAGGTGGATTGATTCAGTGACTGGGGTAATCGGGATGGGTGTGCCAGAGGCAATGCAATTGGCACAGGATAGAGCAGGGTTTAGGGCTGTTGTACATAGGGTCGCTATGAGTCGCAAACGACTCGATGGCACATAACAACAACAACAATGATCTGGTAACAGGAACTAGTGTAGTTCTCCTAGGTTATGGCCTGTAATACTTTTAAAAATTATTTATCTCACTGTATATAAAATCTTAGTCTAAATGATATAAAAATATAATAATATACTTAATCTAAACCAAGAGGACGAAGATTCTCACCACTGGGCCAATAGGCAGCACCATAATAACAGGAGAAGAGATTGAGGTTGTTAGCAATTACAGCTTGCTCAGATCCACAATCAACACTCTTAATTAACACCAGCAGTCAGGAAATCAAAAGACGAATTGCACTGGGAAAATCTGCAGTCATGGACCTCTCCAAAGTGCTGAAATCAACGATGTCAATCTAGAGACAAAGGTGTACCTAAACCAGGCCCTGGTCTTCTCGATTACTTGCTATGCTTCAGAGAGTTGGAAAATGACTCAGGATGATAGAAGAAGTACCTTTGAGTTGTGGTGCTAGAGAAGAGTCTTGAACATACTATGGACTGTCAAGTAAACAAATGTTTCTATTTAGGAGAGGGTGAAAGTCTTATCCTGGAGGCTAAGATTTTGGAGCTCCACCTCACTTACTTTGGGCACATGGCCAGGAGAGACTGGTTGTTGGAGGAGGACATCGTGCTCAAAAGGATGGACAGACAACACAGGAGAGGAAGATCCTGGGTGAGATGGATTGATAAAGTGACTGGGGCAATGGGAGTTGGTGTGTTGGAATTAGTGAGACTGGCTCAGGACAGGGAAAGGTTCAGAGTTGCTGTACATAGGGTCACTATACATCACAGGCAACGCAATGGCACATAATAACAATAACACTCTATGACTGGTTTGAAAGGAGGAGTAACATCCACTTCCTAAACCACAATGCCTCCGGAAACTCTATTAACTTTGATAAATGTCGATAGTTGTAGAGGGGTTTCAGGCCTTTTTTTCATAGGGCCTCTATGAGTCATACTCCACTTGAAGGCAATCAACAACAAGATAAGCAACAACAACAAGGGATGCTCTGGAACCTAATGGTAAGAAATTGCGCTACAATCCCAAAGGTTTAAATCCACTAGCTGCTCCTCAGGATGGGCAAACTCGTCCTGTGTGATTTACTGTCTGTGAAAACCCGCTGGAAGGTCAGCTATGGGTTGGTTCTTATTCAAAGGCACACAACAACAACTAACAAGAAGTAAAAGGGATTAAATCAAGGCAAGAGTAGGTAATCCTTAGTTGTTATGTGCCATCGAGTCACCTGTGACTTATAGCGACCCTGTGTACAACAGTCATAAACCCTGCTCTATCCCTTGCCACCAAGAAATAATTGCCAAGAGTGAAGTGTGTCTTGTTTGGAATCAGGCTCCTTTGCAATGAAGCTCCTTGATACTGGGGAAGACATGGTGGTCTCCAGGGAAACTTGGACCTAGATACTTTCATCCACAATCAAAGAGAGGGGAAGAGCTTTGGCTAGAGCTGGCCTTGAATTGGGGCTTCAAGCCTCCTAAACTGTAGGAGAATAGATGTGCATTTGTATCTTAGTTGTATTAGCATTAGATAACTAAGACACTAGACATAAACTTAAAAACAGACTATAACATGTCAAACACAAACTTTAACACTAACACTAATTCTAATTCAAATCTTAATCTTAACCATAAGACTAGACAAAGCTTAAAGCCTAGGTTTACCCCAATCCTAACTTTAATAACCCTAAATCTACCTAAATCCTAGTCTTAAACTTAACCCAAGACTAGAACTAACTGTAATCCTCTACCCTCAAGTATAGTCCTTACCCTAACCCTAAATTTAAATGTAACACTAAATCTGGACCAAGGCCAAGGTTGACTCTAACCCTAACCTCACCCATACCCCTAACCCTACATAACCTTTACCCTAAAGCAATACCTTGTTTAAGGCCTAGTATTAACCAAATAAAAACTTTAACTCGAAAACCTAAACCTAATAGTAACTGTAAGTTCAGCCTCAACTTTTACATTTTCTGAAATCCTAGACTGAAGTTCAATTTAGTTCCAAATAGAATGCTAACCTTTATCTGATATCATATTGTAATCCTTGGATTCCTCAGATGGTATACTCCCTGATACATTACATGAATAAAAATCATTTTACAGTTGTTGTCATTCAAGTACACGGAGGCCAAAGGCTTTTCATGGTATCAAGGCACACTGTGTTTTATAGGATGGGGACATTCTACACTTGTTCTGTGTAGGGGAAAATTTTGATTTGATATACCTGACTGGTGAAAAAATGTACATGGTTTCTTCCTTTATAAAACATATAGGTCCTGTCATATAAATACAGTATACAACACTTCAAAACTCTACAGTCCTTCATGTATTTGAACTTTTTCATCACAAGAATATACTTGATACTGTCACAGTCTGATAATAACGTACTGTCCTTTGAAATCATGTGAGATTATTTTTAGTTTATGTATTTGACTACTCAAAAATATATAATGCTTTCTTCTTCACTGAAGGAGTAGGAAAATTTACTGGTCTTATTAAAACACAATGTGATTTGAGATCTTATAAATGTTTTAGTCATCAAGAATTTGAAAATCTACAGTTAAGGACCTCTCCAAACTATCGAGGAGTAAATTATGTCAGTTTGAGAACTAACGTCTGTCTTGTTCAAGTCATAGTCTCTCCGATCACTTGCTATGCATCTGAAAGCAGGACAATGAATAAGGATAACATAAAAAGAATTGATACCTTTTAGTTGCAGTCCTGGAGAAGAGCACTACACATCCCATATAAGTATACTGTTAGTAGTGGAAGTAAAACTAGAGTTTGGGCTATATTAAGGTTAGGATTATAAGTGCTATTATCTTATTTCTTTTTTCACTGTTCTTTCTGTTGGTGTAGAGGAAACTAAGAGTTTTAATGAACTTTGCTATAATCAAAATTCCAAAAACCAAAATACATGTTTGGGTTGGGTTAAAGTTAGGACTAGGATTTGAGTTACGTTTAAAATGCTGATTAGGTTTACTATTAGGTTTCAGGTTAAGTTTGGGGTTTGGTTTAGGGTTAGTTAGTATTAGGATAGAGTTTAGTTATGGTTAAGCTCGGGCCAGAGTTAGGTTAATGGTTAAGGTTAGGGTTTATGGCTTGGGTTAAGGTTGCAGTTAAGACTAGGATTAGTTTTCAGTTAAAAGTAAGGATAATATTTTGGTTAGAATAGGGCTTGTGCTAGGGTTAGATTTAGGATTTGTGTTGGGGTAAGGGCTATGATTAGAGTTATGGTTAGAGTCATTGTAATGAAAAGTTCTCAAAGTATCTTGCAAATGAGTAAACAATACACAATATCTTTTCAGTACATGGATGTTAAAACTGTTCTGCATGATCTCCAAGCAATCTTTGTTTCACAACACTACTAAACATTTTCCTGTACAGTTTTGACTAAGAAAAGAGTGTACCTCTTTTATCATTCAAGGTTATAGTTCCAAACAGTCTGATATGTTTTAAAGAACAACTCAATAACTCAACTCATTATCATCAAGTGTAAAATGATTCAACGTTAATCATCTGTTGGGTAGATTTGTATTTAAGTTTAGGGAACTGGGTAACCTAGTGGTCAAGGATTTACACTTTCAACCCAAAGGAATTCACCAGCTTCTCTGTGAGAGAAGCATGGGCAATCTTCTCCTATGTGATTTACAGCCTACTAAAACTTTCTGGAGGATCAGCTATGAGTCACTTCTAACTTGATGACAATGAGGTTTTGTTTATTTTTAGGATTAAATTTTGTTTATGTTACAGTTGAAATTAATTCTAGGTCTAACTTTGTCTAGATTAGGGTTATTGTTAGGTTTAGGCTTAGCCTTAAAGGTTAGGTCTACAGTTGTTGCTAAGCCTGTGGTTAGATAGGATCCAATTTTAGCATTAGGATACTGTCAAAACTCTTCTCCACCCATCATGATGTTGCCTATTGATACACTGGAAATAATTTTTGTTTTCTTGAAAGTGAGATGCAATCCATATTGTAGATTGCATTCCTTGATATTTTGCAATAAGTGATTCAAGTCCTCCTCACTTTCAGCAAGCAAGATTGTGTCATCTGCATAATGCAGGTTATTGAGTGTCCCTTCAATGCTGATGCCACATTCTTTTTCATAGTCAAGCTCCTTACCACTGGACCAATAGGCAATATCATGACAGATGGAGAAGAGATTGAAATTGTCAATAACTTCATCTTGCTTGGATCCACAATTAACACCCTAGTACCAGCAATCAGGAAAGCAGGAGATATATTTCACTGAGAAAATCTACAGTTAAGGACCTCTCCAAACTATTGAGGAGTAAATTATGTCAGTTTGAGAACTAACGTCTGTCTTGTTCAAGTCATAGTCTCTCCGATCACTAGCTATGCATCTGAAAGCAGGACAATGAATAAGGATAACAGAAAAAGAATTGATACCTTTTAGTTGTGGTCCTGGAGAAGAGCACTACACATCCCATAGATAGCCAGGAGAACAAATATATCTTGGTTAGGATGCAGCCGGAGTGCTCTTTGGAGCCAAGAATGAAGAGGCTTCGCCTCACATAACTTTAGGCATGTTGCTAGGAGGGGCTATTCCTTGGAGAAGGACATGATAATAGGAAGGGTAGAGGGTCAGTGAAGGAGAGGAAGATCCTCGACCAGGTGGTTTGACGCAGTGACTGCTCCAGTGGGTGCTTGTGTGTCAAGAAGTGTGAGGATGAAACAAGATAGAACAGGGTTCAAGTCTTCTGTTCATTTGGTCACTGTGAGTTGTACTAACAGCAACAGCAGCTGTTAGAACTACTGTTAAGTTTCAGATTAGCATTATGATAAGTGACATCATATAGGTAGGTTCAAGGTTTGGACTAAATCTAATTTTTGGATTTGTGTTAACTTAAGGGTTGAGGTTAGGTTAGGATAGTTAGTGTTGAGGATCTGGCTCGTTCAACAATTTGGACTTGGGTTAGTCTTGTTGTTGTCGTTAAGTGCCATGGAGTCATAGATGACTCATAGTGACCCTATGAACTAAAAACCTGAACACTTGTATAGCTTCCCCCCCCCCTTTTTTTTTGTATGGTCATTTCTCCTTGTTCATAGAATTTCTGAAGGCAAGTAATTTTGTAAGTGGGTTAGTCTTAGGGTTAGGGAAAAGATTAGAAAATTTAGGCTAATTATTAATTATAGGATTCTAATTAGAATTAAAAAGACATTAAATTTAGAGTTAATCTTTAAGATAAGCCTAGGTGGTTGTTTTTTTTTGGTTTTTTTTTTTTTTTTTGGTCAAATTTTAGGACTAGGGGTATGGTTAAGGTTGGAATTAGTGCTAAGTTTAGGGCTAAATGTTACTGTTAGGATTCATGGTAAACCGAAGATAACATTAAGAGCATTCCACTGTTAATCCCCTTCATATGAACTAATTTTATAAAATGAGGGGGTGTTCTATTACATAACTGGTACATTTCCTCTAAAGCACTGTGAATCACAACCAGTTCAAGTAAATGTGTATTTTGGGGAGACACAATCAATATATGATACCACATCACTAACACTAAAAATAATCCTAGTTATAGCCTTATCTAAACCATAAACCTAAACGTAACCTAACACTAAACCTTATTCTAATTCTAAACTTTACATAAAAACGTTAACATTCATTCCAGACCAAATCCTATGCCTATCTCTACATGAATCATTATTCCTAATTTTAAACCTAACTTTAGCACTAGAACAAGACTGAATTCTAAACACTAACTTTAATACAAATTGTAATTCAATTTAGCCCAAGCCTATAATTTAAAAACAAATCCAAATTTTATCCCCAACCCAGTTTTAACTCTAATCTTAACAGTAGACCAAACCTATACCAGTTTTAGATATCTAATATATCTTTTACTAGTCCAACCTCTAGGTCTAGTCCTAATCTAACCCCTAACTCAAAAAGTAATCCTAAACCCAGCCCTGAGATTAACTCTGAATTCTAAACCTAATTCTAATTTACACCAGTGACTTTAAATGTAACTGTAATCATAATACTAGACCAAGTACTAGGTCTAGTCATAGCTCAATCATTAATTTTAATCCTAAATTTAAACCTAACTCTAACCAAAAACATAATTTTAATCCATAAACCTTCTGCAAACAATAACTCTAATCCTAACTTTAACATTCTGAAACTAAACTCTAAATCTACCCTAAATCCCAACTCTAAGTCTAGAACAAGCTGCAGTCCTAGTCTAATCTCTAAACATAACTCTAACGCCAACTTAACCTTAGCTCTAACACTAGAATAAACTATAAGCATAGTCTTAGTCTAATCCCTAACTCTAACACTACCCTAAAGCCCTAAATGTAAACCTATCCCTTCTCTCAACACTAGGCAAAGTTTCCAAGCCTAGCCTTAGCCAACTAATTATCTCTAATTTGAACTCTAAACTTAACCCTAACATTAAGCTCAAGGCACACACTTAACCATAACACTAGCCCTAACACTTGACCGAGTCATAGTCATATCTCAAGATAACTCTTATTTTAGTCCAACCTCTAACCTTAACCCTTTCAATCTAACTCTAGATCAAGACTTGGGTCTTGCTGTATAATTTTATTTCTTTGCTGCTTCTGTGGGTGTTGATTCTGAGTGCAAGTAAACTAAAACCCCTAATAATTTCAATCTTTTCTGCCATTTATCATGATGTTACTTTTTGGTCCAGTTGTGCGGACTTGTGTTTTCTTTGAGATGTAATCCATACAGAAGACTTCAGTCTTTTGATTTTCTTCAAATTGTCTTAATTTTCTGCGTGCAAGATTTTATCATTTTGCATCACAGGTTGTTGACGACTCTTCCTCCAATCCTAATGCCACATTCTTCTTCATGGAGTCCAGTTTCTAGAACTAGTTGCTCAGCGTACTGATTAAGTACTGAGAAAGAGTAGAATCCTGATACATGCCATTCGGGCCATGCTGAATTTCCTTGTTTTGGTCAAATATCTATTTTTTTTAATTTGTAATTTTTTAATTGAGATTTTATGAAAGTTTACAGAGAACTTGGATTTTCATTCGTACATTGTTGCACATTTTCCACCCTGTCCTACCCCCCAGTTCACTTTTCTCTTTGGGAAAAAAAATCTTTCATTGTAATACAGTTCCCTTGCTGCCCCCCACTCCCCTAAACCACTTTACTATGCAGCTCTTATTCTGGACTCTTGTCATGCCAATAATACCAAATCATAGATTCCTTTTATACAGTTATTTCCCTCATCTCTTTCAATGCTGTGTACATTATTTATCCCCTCTTTTCTTAGTTTTCCCCTAACGCTTATGCAGAATTTGTCTTTTTGTGACTGAGATATTTCACTCAGAATAATGTCCTCCAGGGTCACCCATTTTCTATTTCATTAGTTCTTTGTTTTTCAATGCTGCATAGTATTCCATTGTGTTAATATACCACAGCTTCTCCATCCATTCGTTTATTGATGGGTAATTGGGTTGTTTCCAACACTCTGCTATTGCGAACAAAGGAGCAATAAGCATGGGGTGTGCATATATCTGGTTGGGTGGCAGTTCTGGTTTCTTTAGGGTATATTCCCAGTAGTGGAATTGCTGGGTCAAGTGGTATTTCTATTTCCAACATTTTAAAAATTTTTTATTAATTTTAATGAACATTTACAGAGATTTTGGATTTTCATTCATACATTGTTGCTATTTCCAACTTTTTAAGAAAGTGCCACACTGCCTTCCATAGTGGCTGCTAAAACCAAGGACTACAAACTTTATTAGAGAAAAGCTTGGAAGAACCCTAGAAGTACTAATCCACAACATGAACAGTCTTCCAAGCATTCTGAAAACCTTAAAACCAGAAGAAGATAAAATATATGAATGGGACCTTCTAAGAATCCAATTCCTATACACATCCAAAAACTTCTCCAGCAGGGTAAGGGAAGCCACAGACTGGGGGGAAAAAAGTATGTGGTAATGACATGTCTGATAGGGGATTTATATCTAGAATTTACAGAATACTAGAGTGCCATAACAAGATAAAAGTAAACAACCCAATTGAAAAATAAGCACAGGATATGAACAGACACTTCACCAAAGAAGACATTCAGATGGCCAACAAGCACATGAAGAAATGTTCAAAATCCCTAGCTCTAAGAGAGATGCAAATCAAAACAACTGTATCATCTCACCCAGTAAGAAAAGCAAAATTCAACCCAGCAGCAAACAACAAATGCTGGCGAGGTTGTGGAGAAATGCGAACCCTTATTCACTGTTGGTGGGAGTGTAAAATGGTGCAAATATCTATTTTTTTTTAATCCATGTACAGGTTCCATAAGAGCACAATTAGGTGTTCTAAAAGTTCTTCTCAAGATGCTCCCTAATATATTCTGATCCACACAGTCTTTGCATAGTCAGTAAAAATGCAAGTCAATGTCTTTGTTTTTGTTGATTTTAACCAGTATCCTTATGACATCAGCAATTACTGGTATTCCTTGTGCCATGATCTCTTCCAAATCCAACTTGAGTTTCTTTTTGTTCTCTGTCAATATACTGCCCCAGTCATTTTTAGATGCTCTTCAGAAAGAGTTTATTAAGGAGATATTAATGATACTGTTTGAAAATATCCACCATTCTCTTAGATCATTATTTTTGGGGGATGGACAAAATACAGAGCTCCTCTAGTAGGTCAGTTAGGTAACTAACTCCATACAACCACTAACTCTAATGATATTCTAACCCTAGCCCTAAATCTTTGTTGTTGTGTATCCTCAAGTTAGAACTGAGCCATAGCTGACCCTCAAGTGGGTTTTCATAGGCAGTAAATCACATCTAAGGAGATTACCCATCTTTCTCCCCCCACAGGGTAGCTGGTGAATTTAAACCACATACCTTGTGTTGGCAGCAAATTCCTTACCACCAAGCCACCAGGAGCTCTGCTGACCTACTGTTTACAATCTAGGCTACCATCTCAAAGAAAGAGATTCAAGTCTACGAGCTGCTCAGCAAAAAAGGATAGGCAGTCTCAATGTATGTGATTTACTAACTCTGAAAATATGCTGGAGGGTGAGCTAGCGGTCAGTTTTAACTGGAAGGCACACAACAACAGTTCTAAACTCTAACCTAAATTGAATCTTAAAATTACTAACTCCAATTGTAACAGCAACCCTAACACTAATCAAGCCTTAAACCTAGCCCTACTCCATTAACTCGAAATCTAAACCTAACTCTCACCATTAATCCTTAAACCTAACACTAGAACAAGCCGTAAATCTAACTCTAGCTTACTCCCTAATCTTAACAATAACCTTAACACCAGACCAAGACGTAGACCTACCACTACAACAATTTCTAACTCTAAGCCTAACTCTTAACACTAGGGAACCTATTATAACACCATTCAAACTCTCACTCTAAGGCTTGCCCTAACCTAAACCTCCTTAACCCTAATCCAAGCTCTATCCCTAGCATAATCCTTATTAATAACTTTAAAATTAATTCTAATCCTAACACATAGATCATGCTCTAGGCCTAGTCATAGCCCAACCTCTAACCCGAATTTAAATCCTAGCCCAACCTCTGAGCCTTAACCCTAATTTTAACCTTCATACCAGACCAAGTACTAGGCCTTAACCTTTATTCAAATCTTATCCTGAACTCTAAAAGTAGACCAATACCTAATTCTAGCTCTAGTTCAACCCCTGACCTTAATCTTAAACTAACGGTAACACTAGACTAGCTCTAGGCTAAAATCTAATTCTAAGCTCAACTCTTATTATAACCCTAACCTTAACAGTAGACCAAGTCTTTTCCCTATCCCAGCCTCTGTTAACTCTAAAGCTACATCTAATACTAACCACACCACACTTTAATGTAATGATAACCTAAATGCTAATTTTAACCCTAAAACTAGACCAAGCCCTAGTTCCAAATCCTAACCTACATGTTAACTTTAAACTTAATCCTAATACTAACGAAACCCATAAATATACATATGAAAACATAGAAATATACAAGAAAAATAATATTGTTGTTGTTGTTGTGTTGTTGATTGCCGTTGAGCATGACTCACAGGGCCTGAAGCCCCTTTTCAACTATCGACATTTATCAAAGTTCATAGAGTTTCTGGAGGCATGTTGTTGAGGAAGTGAAATTCCTAAAATGGCACTTAACAACAACATATAATTTCAAAGCCCTTGTCTCCATCTGGAGTTGGATGAAGCAGCTGGAGCTTGCAAGATGGTGCTTTTGTTTTGGTTGAAGATCTGTATGGATTGTTTGGTTGTTTTTACTTAAGCCTCTTGTTCAGAATCAACAAGACTTCCTGGGGGCAGGGAGAGGCTTATATTTAAAAGTTGGGCCTGAGGGATTATATTTTAATCCCTTGTTACTGTATTTTAGAGGAACATTCTTCTAAGTCACACAGGACTCTGGTCAATTTGGTGAGATGAGGTAATCTGGGTTTGCTGTGACACTGAATCTTGCGCTATTTGGGTCTCAAATGCCATAATAGAACAACTGTTCCATCGTTGTGCCAAACACCATAATGGCTACCCACCATGGGCAGTGTTTGGTGGAGCTCCAAGATTGATTCAAGATTGTTTCAAGTTTGGAAGCAGAAGTGGCATCCACTTCCTAAACCACATGCCTCTGGAAACTCTATGAACTTGGAGAAATGATGATAGTTATAGAAAGGCTTTGGGACTTTTGCTCATATATGTATATATGGAGGGCCCTTGTATTTAAAAGTTGGTTGGTTTCAAGAGTCTTTCTTTTGGAGGAACATTCTTCTAAGTTGTACAGCACTCCTCCGTCAATTTGCTGCACTGGGGTAATCTGGGTTTGCTGTGATTCTGAGCCTTGTGCCATGGGGGTCAAATGCCATAATGGCTGCCCATTGTGGAGTGTTTGGTGGAGCTCCCAGTTTAAGACAGGTTTGGAAGTAGGAGTGGCATCCCACTTCCAAAACTACCTGTCTCTGGAAACTCTATGAACTTGGAGAAACGACCATAATTACAGAAGAGCTTCAAGCGTTTTGTTCATGGGGTCGCTATGGGTTGCGCTCAAATTGACAGCAATAAACAACAACAACAACAACAACAACCTTGAATCATTCTCATAATCAAGGACACAGTCATGATAAAAAACTTGATCAAGTTCATGCTATAGGACATCATTACACTCTGTTGTTCATAGGTTTGCTATGAGGTGGCACCCAACAACAACATTAGTTCTAACCCCAACACTAGATGAAACCATAGTTGCAGTCTTGACCCAAGCCCTAACTCTGAGCCTAACCCTAACTGTACTTCTAATCCTAATACTAGACCTAGGCCCAGCCCACCCCTCAGTCTAGCTCGAAACTTAACCACTAACTCTAATATAAATCCCATTCCTACCCCAAACAACCTCAACCCCTATCCCTAGACCAAGCCCTAGGGCTAGCCTTAAATTAAAGCTATTTAATTTGATCATGGTAGTATCATCTGAGCAGTTTGAAATCCTGAAATAAACCTGTTTAATACATCATAAACCATATGTGTATTCTGTTGGCCTAGTGGATAAATCGTTGCACTGCCAAGCCAAAGACCTAGACAAGGGTTTGAATTCACTGGCTGTTCCATGGGAAAAAGATGGTATATCTCCTTTCCCATACAATTTACAGCCTCTGAAAACTCACTGAAGGACCAGCTAGGAGTTAGTACTGACTTTATGGCACGTAACAACAACTATATTTGTAAACATTTCGGTCAAAGTTAGTTTTCTTTTTCAGTTAGCATTGAAGTTAAAAGTCAAAAGTTACTAATGCAATGAGATTTTGAATCTTTTAATGAAAGATAAAACAACAATACAAACATACACAAAATTACAGAGAAGGATTCAACTTTAATACATTTGGAGTAAAAGGTGTTTCTTATTTAAATATGGTATAAAAATAAATGCAAGAAACATTAACTGAGAATGTACAGAACAACAGAAAAAAGACTTGATCTTGTTTCTGACTCAATACACTAGTGAAATGGAACTTCAGGGCTAATTCATTGATCAATAATGTGAAGCCATATGTATATTTATGAATATGCTTTTTTAAAAAGAATTCATCCAGTTTGTGACTGACTGAATTTTTAGTAAACTGTGCATCTAGCAGAAGCTTTGAGAAAAAGAGAAGCAAAAAAAAAGTTTTTACTTCACTTGAATTTGTTAAAAAGAAAGAGACACAGATCCAGCTTAGTACAAGAAAGAAGTAAGCAGACATTTTTGAATGGAGGCATTGAGATGTTCAAGTGTCCCTTGGAGATGACAATGCCTTAAAGTGCACACACACAAAAAAGAACAAGTCTGGTCCTCTGCTCATGCAACACCTTGGTCTAATGTCCTCTGCTTCTGGTAACAGTGAGCTACAAAACATGTGAGACAAGTCCAGTTTGCTTCCACACTAGTGGATTATCCTTTCAGTAAGACTGAACAAGGCTTGTTAACCTCTTTGATGTCAGAGATTTCCCCTGAAGAAAAACAAAACACAAGGAAAACAAATGAGAACCATAAAATAGAGAATTAATGCTGAAAAACTGCTTACTAGTAACATGTATTTATCACAGTTGAAATTTTTGCCAAGGTTAATACTGAACCCCTCAGGTACATCCAGGGTCAGACTTTACGACCAACTCTCTCCTCCCTCCCTCCACCAACACATCAAACAAAATGACCCTCTGTCCCTTTTTCCATCCTCTCACCCTCACCTCCCCACTGCAAACAGACCAATGGTTTCACAGCACAGATTAGCAAATCATAAAACATGTCCATAAACATCCCATCAAGGCTTAGCAATGATGCAACACCTAGGTTCACAATTGGTTATAAAAATGAGTAATGGCAGATCTTCCTAAGCTGCTGTGAAAGGGAACAGTGAGGATGTATTCCTGTTCAACAGCTGAAATTAGTGGTGCATTTATAAACATTTCTAGAGAGAGTATGAGTTAATGAAATAAAACACATTTTTGAGAGTGTGCTTGGTGGAAATTCAAGATCATTCTCTGTTCTGTGTGAAGTGATGGAGAAAAGGGTTCCAAGTATAATTCTAAGTCCAAAAATCCTTTTGGTCCCTTTTTAAAACTGTGGAAACTTTCTTGCAATTTTCCAATTGGCTTTCTCCAACATTAACCTCAGAAAAATCCCCTAGACTCATACCCCACATATTGTGTTCATATCTAGAATCAACATATGTTTACTTGTCAGTGAATTCTCAAAATGAACACTGTTGATGTTAATCACAAGTATTCTAGAGAGAAGATATTTTAAAATTTTTGGTCAAAATAGCAGATTGTTAATTGGTTTCTATTTACCTCTTAGAGCGAAGTCTCCTAACAAATAGATGGTCCACTAACTGCATCACATTTTATGTCTAAGATGATAGCACAGTAAGGGAAGATCAAAAGTTTTGTTGAGAGATATGATGATTTTGTAATATCTTGCAGCCCATAGATATAGACTTGATTTGATACTTAATGTGGCTCACAATTTGGTAAAGGGATATTGATTGGGCCATCAGGAGAGAAATCATCATATGCATCACATTATGGGGGAAGAACACTATGCTTGAGAAATGATTAATAATACTAAGATTTCCTTACACATTGTATAATAACTGAGAAGGGCGCTTTTGTTGATTGAAGTTTGGTAACAAACATCAAATGCCATTTTAAGTGGAGAAAACTATTTACAACTTAGCTGCTACCAAATAATAGTAAAAGAGGATGATGTTTAAGTACTTCAAACTGAGCTATCATTTAGTTTTATGGGAGAAGAAAAATAACACAAGAAAAAGTTTGTTATATAAGGGATTCTACTTCACAATCTACCTTATACATAAAATATGAATTCCTTGTTATCGCTTCTCTGCCTCATTTTGCATATCCATAAAATGAGAGTACGAGAAGGACTTAGTTTTAAAGCTTGTTTTGAAGACTTATATATGTAAATTGCTTAAAACTATTCTTAAAACACTCAAGATATACAGTTTATGATGGTTATTAATAGCTTTCTCCTCACAAGGAGACTCAAAGACATTACCTGATCCTGAGAATTGATTGCTAATTAATTAAAATATAATTATTGCACTTTTCACACCACTTTACAGTAAAGGTTAATGAAATAATATTGGAATTTAAAAAAATCAACTTTTTCCAGACTTGAAGATAATCTGTTTCCTATATTTATTACTATACAGTCTTGTGTGCTTCACAGAAATGTATACATGTGAGCTAGCTCTGATGAGGTGATGGGTGAGTGCAGGACTGCTAACACTGTGGCAGTCTTTGTGCCAATCTATCTGGCAAAGGGCTTCCTCTCCTTCCCCGACCCTCTTCCTTTCCAAGGATCATGTTCCTCTCCAATGAACAGCCCCACCTAGCAAAATGCCCACAGTATGTGAGGCAAATCTTTATCATCTTTGTCTCCAAAGAACACTCTGGTTGCACTTTCTCCAGGACCTATTTGCTTGTTCTTTGGGCAGTCTATCGATGCACAGTGCTTTTCCTCAATACCACAGCTCAAAGGCATCATTCCCCCATAGCCAGCAGTTGTTGCTATTAAGGTGTGATGGAGCTGACTTACTCACAGCAACTTTAAGTACAACAGAATGAAGTCCTGTCCAATCCTGCACCTTTCCTGCTCATGTTTACACCCATCCTGTTGAGTGTCTTCCTTTCCTTTGCTGACACTCTATTTTTCCAAGCATGGTATCCCTTTCCACTGGCCCTTTCTGGTAATATACCCAAAGCATGTGAGACAAAGCCTCACCATCACTGCTTCTAAGGAGCACTCTGACTGCACTCTTTCCATGGCAGATTTTGTTGTTGTTGTTGGCATTGCAAGCAAGGGACCGTATTTCCCAAACCTGGGTACAGTTTTAAAACACTGGGTGCAGAGAGTGACCACCAGCATACAATCTTAGTAGTTGTATAGTTGTTATTGTCATATTTAGGTGCCATTGGATGGAGTATGACTCATAGTGACCTATGAATAGGGGATCTGTACCCCGTCCTATCCTGTGCTATCTTCACAAATCCTGACACTAAGAGCCCATTGTGGCAGTAAGAAGAGGAATGTCATGCTAATTTCCACATTTAGTAAAAATGAAATTTCAATTTACTTGTTCAGGGAAGAGGAAAAATGAAAACCTCTGATAATAACTTCAAACAAATAAACCATGCAAATTTTCCACAAAATGATTATAATTCTTCATGGAACAAAAAGGAATGGGACCTGTCATTGATTTGTAAGATAGCTGGTTTTGGAAATCAAGAATTTAAAGTATGGTTTCAATACGTTATTTCACCCTACACTGTTCTTGCAGGATGTTCTGATAGTCTAGTGGGTAAGGAATTGTGCTGCCAATCCCAAGTCAGGAAGTTCAAATCCATGACGTACTCTGGGAGAAAGATGGGCAAGCTCCTCCTATGTAATTATAGGCTCTGGAAACCAACCAGAGGGTCATTTATGAGTCACTTCCACTTTGATTGTGATGTGGTTTGTTGGTTTCTTTTAGTATGTTCTTTCAGAGAACTGGTGGTAAAGTGGTTAAGCACTTGGTTGCTATTCAAATGGTCAGCTGTTCAGAACCTCCTGCTGCTCTGAGGGAGAAAGATGCAGCAGAGAAGACTGACAGTCTGGGAACCTTGGAAGTTCCACTCTGTTCTATGGCAGCACCTGACGAAGAATCAACTCAGTGGCAACAAATAGATTTATGGTAGTGTCCTTGGGGTAGGAGTCTGGTAAAGAGAAGAGAAACCGAAAAAGAGACACACTTTCTCTTATAAATTTGGATTCCACTTAACCAAGTATCCCATTATTTTATGAATACATCATGACAAAATAATCATGATGGTCTTCAAAGGCCATCACACATTAAGCAATAGTAGCAATAGATAGATAATTAGGAAGAAATGGCCTAAATGTCTAGAAATAGAGGATTAGAGAAATACATCATGACTATACTCTTTCAAAGCAATTTAAAAAAATGAAATGGCCTGCAAGATATTTAAAATTTATTTTAAGTAGGAGAAAGAATGTTTCAGAAATACACTTAAACCATAATCATGTACATACATATATATCTTCCCAAAGGATTTTTAGAAATCTTTACAGGAAGAGACTACTCATCTTTCTCCCAAGTAGTGGCCACATTTTTTAGTTAGCAGCCAGTGGGCATACAAATTCAACTTTGGAAAGATACTGAGACCTCTCTGAAAACAATAGAATGAACCACTGAAAATGAGATTTCTGGAGACAACAAGCCAAAGTTATATGTTACACAAAGGTGAGTTATTCTTACCCCACCAGTAATGGGCATAATAGAAATAGTAGAAATAATGCAGAAAGAACAATGGATTAAAGGGGAGAACATTTTGCTTCCACCCAACTCTACCACTCTATAACTGAGGGATGTTGGTAAAGTGACCTCATCTCACTCCTTCCCACTTTGCTCATCTATGAAAGGGAGCTAACATTTGCCCAATTACCTTCCATGACTGCTGTTTGTGCAAACAAGAACATAAAAAGAAATGGGCATTCTTTGAGTACTCTAAAATACAAGTATGAGCTGTACATTATAATTCTTCACGAACATGCCAGCACATACTTGAGCTCTAGTAACCAACAGAAGCTCCAGTGGTGTTGGAAACAGTTGACTAGCAGATCATTCTTGACTCTAGGGTGAAATTAGAACAGCAACACCATTTTCCATTAGGTAGGTTAAAAAAACAGGGTGCAGAAACATGTAAATGAACTTCCTTAAAACGGCACAAACTGAAACTGTATTCACGCTGCAGAGGAGAAGATCACACTGTAGTGGACTTTGTTTCTCTTCTACTAGTTGGAAAAATATCAGGGAAGCAGAGTTAATCCATGGAAAAAGAAGGAATTTGGGAACAAAAAGGATTCCACATGAGTCCCAGTTCCTTCATTACCTGTCCCTCTCACTTAATTATGTACTTCATCTGATCCTATACTTTATCCTAAATTGTAAGCTAAATAATTGCTATTATAAGTATTTTACAGGTTCAGCATATGGGCTAAAGTTAATTAATTTGACATTAATATCAAGTTCCTAGTGTAGAGCCTGGTACTTAGCCAATACTAAACAGATGTGATTAATTATTATTAGTCTTATCTATATATTGTTTACACAAATCTTATTTCATTTTTGTTGAATACCTTCTGTCTTGCATACTTTTTCTATCTAGTACAGTAATTTGCATATAGAATATGTTTAAAATGTTTATTGAATTATCTTCTATTCTCCATTTTGTTTATATGATAACAATAACAACAATGATATCATTCATTCTGTAGCTTAAGTGAAAGTAGTATTACTGTTTTTGCAAAGATGTCCTCAAAACTTTAAGACCTCAGGAAGTCTGACATGACTAAAAAAGTAATGAGAAAGAAATAGCATGAACAAATACTGAACCAAGGGGAAATTATAACAAAATGAGGAAAGTAAGTTTAAGGGACCTAATGCGATGTTATTATCCCATGATGTACATATATATACATGTATGTGTATAGGAATATTAGTTAGCCTCTTATTCAGAAATTGCAGAACATTTTTCTATCGGTTGGCTTTCTTGGATAAGTGAAATCTTACTTATCCTATTAATGTCTTTAGGAAATCTTCTTGCCCTACCTCAAGAAGAAATAAAGTACCTTCTACATATTCCTAAGATATAACACAATGTTTGGAACACAGTTGGTACTGGATGAAAAAAAATGATAGGACTGGATGATCAAACTTCCCATATATTCTTCATTAATTTCTGCTTGATTCTTTTTAAAGTGTGTGACAGACATGTTAGAGTTGGGGAAACAGGCCAGGTTTGAGGATGATGTTGGGGGAAAGATAATCTTGCTCAAGTTGCATTATTATTACTTTTAATTACACTACAGAAATCTATTCTAACTCAAAGCCTTTTATTTTTCCTATAAAGCTGTCAGCATTAGGCCATAAAAAGAATGAATTTGAAACAATTGTCAAACAATACCCAGAGCATTGTGCAATATGCCAGGACCATTTACCATCAAAATATTGTCTCTGTCTCCCTGGGGTGACTTCTGGGAGCACGTTTAAGAACGTTCCAGAGTGTAAATAACCCCTGGAGTCCCTCATTCTCCATCTCTTTCATTTGTGTAATCACACTGAGTGTTTAAAGTGTTTAATGTGAAAAAGTTGTAACTTTTTCATGTTTTAAAAATACTGTGTGCACTTGGTCACAGCTACTAATTGGTAAATAGAAACAATTAACATTTACCTACCCCCAAGGATCCTTGAAGGAAAATGAAAACAAGAACCAAGTCTTTGTGAATCTAGTTTGCTTTCATTTCAACACACATAAAATCCACTTGACTAGTCATCACAGCAAAAGCCACAACACACATACACAGCAGCATGGGATTAACCACATGACTCAACAGACAGAACAGACAAACTTGAGTAGAAACCAAGATTTCTCTACCTCTTTTCATAACAGGTTAGTGCTGGCCCTCAGTGTTGGTGTACAGTTTTTATGGCATGGGAAAATAGGGATGTTTCTGCCCTATAAAAATAAATGTGTTGAAGGCTTTAGTTTATGCTTACACAATGTTAGGAAGTTCCAAAGGTACTGGCACAATACAAAAAGAAAAAGAATCCCACAAACAAATATCACCAGAACACACGGCAAGAGAAAACACTGATAGGGAAATCTACTGGTTTCAAACATGATTTTTACAACAGTTTTCAACGACTTCCTGAAAGAGAAAGAACATGAGAGGCATGCTAGTGAGTCTCTGGGGGGACATATATTGCCTCTGACCACCATTCATGTTAAGCCTTTTGGCTTTAAACTGCTCAATATTTCTTTTCTCCCCAGAGAGGCAGAAAGCATGAAACCTTCATTCCTCTTAATTTTTGAGCCAACAGAAAAGCTAAAAGGGATACTGTGACATGCATGCACCATCTACATGAAAGAAAGGGATTATGGAGACGTCTATAGAAGGAATCATTGCTATTCCTTTATATTATATGTTGTAAATGTACACTTCTTTTCTACACATGTAGAATTTCATGTATGACATTTTCATCTCCTCTAGAAAGGGATAGAACAGATAGATAATACAGTCAGAAGCAGGGAGTTCTAAATTCTGGTAAAGGCACTACCTTTGCTGTTACATCAACCTCAAAGGATGCTGGGGTGGGGGGTAAGGGGCCAGGGATCAAGATGATTTTGCTGCAATTCATAATTTACAATTCCTCAAATAAGAAGACTTACCACATTCTGTGCAAATTTCTCAAAAGATGTTCTGCGATCCATTGAAGGTCCAGACTTAAATGTATGGGGTGGGTGGGTTTAGGGAGAAGGAAAATAAGGAGACAATAAAAAAACAAAACAAAACCAAAGAGCAAGAACAGAATAGAAAATGACAGAATGATGAAAATGATGTAAGACTCAGTTCATGTTTTAAACCCCAAGACACAGGGAGTTTGGACAGCTACTGAGGAAGGCCCCATGACACAGGATATGAGTTCTTTTAATTGTGCCTTATTGTTGGCATAAAAAACTTCTCTTGTGAAAAAATATCTGTGATTTCACACAGAACAAATTTAGACAAAATGACAAAAGCATATGGAGGTTTTCTACTGAAATTTGCAAAGTTTAACCACTGGAATCTGTAGTGGCATCTCTTCAGAATGTGTCCCTGATTTTCTGCTATCAGATGCTGTTGGGTCAGTTCTAATCCACAGTGACCTTATGTAACAGAATGAAACACTGCGAGGTCCTATACTGTCCTCACAATTGGGGTTGTGTCTGAGCCCATTTGGCAGTCACTGTGTTAACCCATCTTGTTAAGGGTCCTCTCTTTCACTGGTCCTATACTTTATCAATGTCCTCCTTCAGAGATAGATCTCTCACGATAACATGTCCTAAGTGAGTGAGACAAAAATCTCACCATCCTTGCTTCTAAGGAGCACTCTGACTACACTTCGTCTAAGACTGATGTGTTTGTTATCTCAGCAGTCCTTGGGCTATTCAGTATTCTGCAACATGACGGTTCAGAGGCATCAGTTCTTCTCACTTCTTCCTTATTCTCTGCCCAGTTTTCATATGCATATGAGGCACCTAGACACACTATGGCTTGGTCAGACACATGATAATCCTCAATGTGACAATTCTATTAGAGACAAATTTCTGTTGAAAACGTACTGTCGTTCCTCATCTCTTTACAGTAAATCTTGTTTAAAGGGTGGCAGTGATGCTCTATGTCTTCAATGCAGAAGCTTCTTCTGACAACAGCTACTGAATCTTTGAATTCTGAATTTTAGAAATCTTAATTAATTAAAGTCAAATTTACAAATCCACATGTAGCTATTGACCACTGTAATGGGCTATTTTGGGTTATCTACTTGTAGTTGCAAAGGAAATGAATTTTGAAATATCTCATTCAACCTAAATGAATAAAAAAAAATTATAATCTTATATGTGATTTTTAAGAATCTTGTTATGCATCAGAGAGCTGGACAATGACCAGGGATGATAGAAGGAGAATTGAGGCCTTTGAGCTGTGGTGCTGGAGAAGAGTATTGAGAATACCATGGACTGCCAGGAAAACAAACAGATTTGTCCTGGAAAGGGTTAAACCGGGTGGCTCCTTGGAGGCAAGGATTCTGAGGCTCCGTCTAACATACTTTGGACATGTTGTGAGGAGAAACCGGTCCCCGGAGAGGGACATCATGCTTGGGAGGGTGGAGGGACAGCGCAGGAGAGGAAGGCCCTCTATGAGGTGGATTGATTCAGTGACTGGGATAATCGGGATGGGAGTGTCAGAGACAGTGCAATTGGCACAGGACAGAGCGGAGTTTAGGGCTGTTGTACATAGGGTTGCTATGAGTCGCAGGCGACTCGATGGCACATAACAACGACAACAACAACAACAAGTGAATCCAATATTGAATTGAATGGTCAAGAGCCCTGGTGGCAGGGTACATAAAATGCTGTGCTACAACCCAAAAAGTCAGAGAATTTAATCAGCCAATCCTTTTCCAGGAGAAAGATGACACATCTCCTCCTGAATTTACAGCCTCAGAAATCCCATCGCTGGTTGCTATGAGCTGAACTAAATCAATGAACTTAGTTTGGGTTTTACTGACAATTTTAATATTTGAAAGCTAACAATTAGAGGTGTTATTCGTCAATCCAAATTGTTTACACAATGTTGTGCTCTTGCAAAACACATGAACAGTGAATATGACTGCAAATATTAACTGAATGCTGAGTGCTCATGAAATTCTGCCCAAAATGTACTTTCTATGATCTTAGCAGTATAATATTTGTTATTGTTGTTGTTGTGTACCATTGAGTAAGAATAAATCCACAGCTGACCCTCCAGCGGGTTTTCAAAGGCAGTTTAATTGCAGGGGAGATTGCCCATCCTTCTCCCATGGAGCACCTGGTGAACTTGAACTGTGTGCCTTGGGGGACTGGAGTATCGCTCCTTAAGCCACCAGAGGTCATAGTAAGGTTTAATAAATGATTCAGGACAAACATCAAATGAAAATATTCAAGGGCAAACTTACTAGATTTTGGCTACTAATTCTGAAAGAGTAGGTCTATTGCTTTGTAATGGGGTTTTTAACTCAAACATACATTCTAGCTAACTACTAAACAAAGAAAGCTTTCAAAGTTTGACCTACTGGCATTATCCTGCTCTTTTCTTTAATGCAATTTTTTTAGTTACTTCATGAAAAAAAGGCACATAGAAGACTAACATGAAACATGAAAACAGCTTCAAATAAACTAGGAATGCATGAGCATTTGGAGAGGAAAAAAGAAATAAAAAAACCAGCAAACACATAAAACAAGTTAATGGCCCTTATAAAATGCAAAGATTTGGGGGAGGGTTTTAGAATATATTAACTTACCATTTTTCCAATACCTCCGGTCCAGCAAAGGTCAACTACTCCGGATCACTATCACTGAAAATTAGGTCAAAAAAGGGCAGAAAAAAGTAATACCTTTTTCTTTGCCTGTAAAAGCTCCTGATAGGCACTGGATCTTATAAAACGTGGGTATGAGTCACTTTTCATCAGTTTGTAAATGTGCTCCTGTAAAGAAATAATGGTTGAAGTTCTGATGCTTCAGTGAACACTGGGATTCAAACAATCACTCATTGTGTTTTATAGAATTAATCATCACTCCAGAACACTTGATTATGATTATGCAAAACTTATACCTGAACCAGGAGGTAGAAGCCAGAACAGAGCAAGGAAACATTGCATGGTTCAAAATTGGGAAGGATGTGTATCAAGGATGTGTCCTGTCTCTGTATCTTTTCAATCTATATGCAGAACAGATTCTTCAGGAGGCTAGGCTCTATGAGAAGTGTGGAATCAGGATTCAAGGTAGACTTATCAACAATCTGTGTTATGCAGATGATACAACTCTGTTTGCTGAAAATGAGGAGGGCCTGAAGTGCTTGCTGCAGAAGGTCAAGGATTGCAGCCTTCAATATGGATTGAAGCTCAGTGTTAAGAAAACAAAGATTCTCACCACTGGGCCAATTGGAAACATCATGGTAAGAGATTGAGATTGTTGATAGCTTTAGTTTGCTTGGTTCTATGATCAACACTCTTAGTACCAGTAGCCAGGAAATTAAAAGATGAATTGTATTGAGAAAGTCTGCTGTCAGAGAACTCTCCAAGGTACTGAGGAGCAACGATGTCAGTCTGGATCCTCAGGTGACCCTAATAAAAGCCATGGTCTTTGCAATTACTTGCTATGCTTCAGAGAGCTGAACAATGACTAGAGATGATAGGAGGAGAGCTGATGCCTTTGAGCTGTGGTGATGGAGAAGAGTACTGTATATACCATAGACTGCTAGGAAAACAAACAAGTTCACCCTTGAGAGGGTTAAACCAGGCTGCTCCTTGGAGGCAAGGCTCCTGAAGCTTCGTCTGACATACATTGGACTTGTTTTAAGGAGGGACCAGTCCTTGGAGAGGGACATTATACTTGGGAAAGGCGGAGGGATGGAGCAGGATGAGATGGTTTGATTCTGTAACTGGGGAAATGGGGATAAGTGTGTGGGAGACAGTGAGATTGGAAAGGGATAGAGCAGCTTTAGGGCTGTTATACATAGGGTTGATATGAGTTGCAAGTGACTAAATGGCACATAACAACAACATCTATGCTTCCTGCTACCCTACCTTTTCAGGTCCCCATTAAATCTTTTCTAATTACTTCACCACTACCCACAATAAACTCTGTTATCTTAGTGACTGTCTCCCTTCCTGAACCCTGTTCCCATTCCTCTTCCTGGCTCCCTCTCCCTAATATGTAATACACATGAATGATACACAGTGTATACAAATTCTGTATGTAGAACAATATAAATTTTAATTTTTTAAAAATGATAATATTGGAAATAACACTGCTTATGAAACATTTAGATCTTTAAATTAATTATTTAATCCATGGATCAGGGCTAACATTGGTTTCAGAGCTAAGGAGGCCACAGATCACAACCAGTCATTTAAAAAAAAGCAAACACACAATTACTAATGGACCTTGGAAACTTCAATGTCAATAATACTGAGATCAGAAAATCATGATGGTGCCCACTGCTGAGCACTCCAAAGGGGTCACAGAAGGTGGTTCTGAAAAAAATGGGCAAAAATTGTGGAAATCACAGTTAAAATATTATCTAAAAAAACCTCTGGAACATCAAAACCATAAAAAAATGACCAGATTCTTGGTCCATCAGAGACTGGTAGAAGCCCCCTTGGTTATGATCCACAATTACCTTCAAATGTAGAATAAAATTCAACCTCCTGGTTCAACACTTACAAGGTGAACAAGAACACCAGAGAAGCAAGAATTCCTTATAGTAATTCAACTACATAAGATCAAAAAGGCATCCTTTGTTTACAGATCAACTCCAGAAAGCCAGAAGGGGCAGTACGGAGGATTAATGAAAAGGAGAATCACAGATAGGAAGGAGGAAAAGTGTAGTTACATTATGAATATTATAATTAATGTTATTTTAAAAAAATGTAATAATGAATGGTTGAATGGAAAGCCAATCTACTTGGCAAACTTTTACTCAAATAACAGTGTAAACTATCAAATGAAGTCTAATAACCTGTTACAGAATAAGGAAAAAGGATTTTTAAAAAATGAAATGTCATGAAGTTATTTCAAATAAAGTGGTGTTGTTATGTGCCATTGAGTCACCTGCAACTCATAGCGACCCTATGTACAACAGCCCTAAACTCTGCTCTGTCCTGTGCCAGTCTCACCATCTCTGACCCACCCCCACCCCAGTCACTGAATGACTGAATCAATCCACCTCATTGAGGGTCTTCCTCTCCTGCGCTGTCCCTCCACACTCCCAAGCATGGTATCTCTCTCCAAGGACTGGTCCCTCCTTGAAACATGTCCGAAGTATGTCAGATGAAGCCTCAGAATCCTTGCCTCCAAGGAACAGCCTGGTTTCACCCTATGAAATTGTTTGTTTTCTTAGTAGTCCATGGTCTATACAATGTTCTTCTCTAACACCACAGCTCAAAGACATCAAATCTCCTTCTGTCATTGCTACTTATCATCCAGCACTCTGATGAATAGCAAGTGATTGCAAAGATCATGGCCTGTAGACCTTAGTATCTTTAGTGACACCACTGCTCTTCAGTACTTTGGAGAGGTTCCTAACAGCAGACTTTCCCATCGCAATACGTCTTTTAATTTCCTGGCTGCTGGTGTCAAGAGTGTTGACTGTGGAGCCAAGCAAACTAAAGCTATTAACAATCTCAATCTCTTCATCATTCATCCTGATGCTGCCAATTGGCCCAGTGGTGAGAATCTTTGTCTTCTTGGTATTGAGCCTCAATCCATATTGAAGGCTGCAGTCCTTTACCTTCTGCAGCAAGCACTTTAGGTCCTCTTCAGTTTCAGCAAGCAGGGTTGTGTCATCTGCATAACGCAGATTATTGATGAATTTTCCACCAATCCTGATGCTACATTTCTCTTCATACAGCCCAGCCTCCTGGATAATTCGGTCTGCATACAGGGTGAAAAGGTATGGAGACAGGACACATCCCTGGTGGACACACTTCCCAATTTTGAACCATGCAGCGTTTCCTTGTTCTGTTGAAAATTGCCTCCTGGTCCAAGTATAGGTTTCTCATTAGCACAATCAAGTGTTCTGGGATGCTTTAGGAAGAATATTAAATGATCCAGGAAGTATTAAAAGAAGATGGAAGGAGTATACAGAGTCATTGTACTGAAATTAATTGGCAGACACAGAAGAATTTCATGAAATAACATATGAGCAAGAGTATGGTGATGAAGGAAGAAGTTCAAGCTGCTTTGAAAGAACTGGCAAAAAATAAGGCCCCAGGAATAGATGGTATACCAACTGACATATTTCAACTAACAGATGCTGTCCCAGATGTGCTCACCAAGCTATGCCAAGAAATCTGGAGGACAATCACCTGGCCAACTGACTGGAAGAGATCCATATTTGTTCCCATTCCAAAGAAAGGTGACCCAACAGAGTGTGGAAATTATTGAACAATATCAATGATACCACATGTAAGCAAGATTCTGCTTAAGATCATCAAAAAATGACTTGAACAGCACATCAACAGAGAACTGCCAGAAGTGCAGGCTGAGTTTAGAAGGGGTCGTGGTACTAGGGATATTGTAGCAAATGTTAGATGGATCTTGGCTGAAAGCAGGGAATACCAGAGGAATGTACATCTGTGTTTCAAATCAAGTAGTAGATTTATATAGTTCATATAAAAATAGAAATAAATCTCTGCTGGGTCTTAAAATTACTTCAGGAGTAATTATTCCAAATAAGGATAATATGGAGTAAAAATTAAATTATCACACTGGATACCATGAGTTCAGGTACTGTGGTGGTGCAAATTGATCACAATATTAATCCTTTGTGCTATTTATATGAAAGATTATCATATACATATATTTTGGTCCAGAATGCAAGTCTAGCAGTAAAAGCAATGATTAAATATTGAAAAAATCTAAGATTACATATTTCTAAGTTTTCTATTTTTTGTGCTTTTAGAACTCACTTACTGAATGATTATACAGTGTCATTGACTCTTAAATAACAGCTCGCTTAGGGTATTGATTCTCATGCTATCAAAAATCCATGTATAACTATGACTCCCTAAATAGTTAACCCCTAATAACTTGTTGCTGAATGGAAATCTTAATGGTTGTTGTTGTTATGTGCTGTCAACTGTGACTCATAGTGACCCTATGTACAACACCCCTAAACCCTGTTCTATCCTGGGCTAACCTTATTGTCTTTGACACACTTATCCCCATTACCCCACTGATGGAATCAATCCATCTCATCGAGGGTCTTCCCCTCCTGTGCTGTCCCTTAGTCCTCCCAAGCATGACGTCTCTCCCCAAGGACTGATCCTGCCTTGTAAGATGTCCAAAGTATGATAGACACAGCTTCAAAATCCTTGCCTCCAAGGAGTAGCCTGGTCTCACCCTCTCCAGGATGAACCTGTTTGTTCTCCTAGCAGTATTCAATACTCTTCTCCAGCATCAAAGCTCAAAGGCATCAACTCTCCTTCTATCATCCCCAATCATTACACAGTTCTCTGATGCCTCTTTTTCTTGTCTCTTCTAAATCCACCCTACACTTCAGGCAGTTCTCTGTTGGTGTGCTGTTCCAGTCATTTTCATATAATCTTCAGCAGAATCTTGCTTGCATGTGATATCAATGATACTGTTCAAAAATTTCCATGCTGTCAGATCACCTTTTTTTGGAATGGGAATATAGATCTCTTCCAGTCAGTAGGCCAGGTGCTTGTCCTCCAAATTTCTTGGCACCACTTAGTAGCACATCCAGGTCAGCATTTGTTTGTTGAAATATGTCAATCTGTATGCCATAAATTCCTGGGGCCTTGTTTTCAGAGCATCTTGAACTTTTTCCTTCATCATACATTATTTAATGAAATTCCTCTGCGTCCACCAATTCTGTTTGGTACAATGACTCTGTATACACTTTCCATCTTCTTTTAATGCTTCCTGGTTCATTTAACATTCTGCTCACAGCATCCTTAAGTACTGCAACTCGAGGTTTGAATTTGTTCTTCAGTTCTTTCAGCTTAAGAAATGCTGAGCGAGTTCGGCCCTTTTGATTTTCTGACTCCAGCTCCGTGCACATTTCATTGTTATACTTTATCTTCTCGCACTCCCATCTGGAATTTTCTGTTCAGTTCCTTAATATCTTTTATTTCTTCCCTTTGATTTTGCTTCTTGGTGCTTCAGTGCAATATTAAGATTTTCTTCTGACATTCATCTAGGTCTTTTCTTCCTCCTCTGTCTTTGTAATGACCTTTTGCATTCTTCCTGGATGAATTAGTGTTCAAGGCTTCAAACCTGTTCCTGAGATGAAAATGTGAAATTCAAGTGGGATAGACTCAAGATCAAATTTTGGTTCCTGTGGACTTGATTTCATTTTCCTCAGCTTCAGCCTGAAGTTGCATATGAGTAGTTAGTGGTCTGTTCTACAACCAGTACCTTGCCTACTTTTCACAGCTGATATTGACCTTCTCCAGTGATTTTTCCACAGATGTAATCAATCTGATGCCTATGTAAACCATCAGGTGAAACCCATAAACAAATAAATATTCTGTAACTCACGTATATTGTATACTGCACCTAGTTAAAAACAGTTTTTCAAAGAGACCACTGGCACAGTTGCAGGGAGAGTGTCAAAAATTTATTTCTCTCCCCACAAAGATCCTTTTCTTGAACTGGCAGGCAAGTTCATATGCAGACTTCAATCTATAATACAGATAATAATTCAACTTTTTCTTGTATTCTAACAACTTTCAACTGCTGCTCTTGAACACCTCCCGTATGGCTAAGTGGCACTTCATATGAATCCCATGGTGTTCTTCTATGTTTAAATTATTATGCTAATATAACTTTTTTTCACTGTGATATGAAATTTGCACACACAGATGCTCAGCTTCATATACAACATTTAAAAAAATGCACATAAAGGATGGCCTTGCAGTTCGAACCCAGGCTATTTGAGTCAAATGTATTTCACCAGACAAAGATCACAAATCAGTTTACAATCTAGTATGTTGATGATTAATATTTGTAGACAAGTCGGGCAAAGGAAAAAAAATTGGTCTAATTCAGTCTGAGTTTAATCTGAGGAGATTTCACTACAGGTACCAGGATCTTAATCAGTTCCTTGGTGTATCAGTGTTCAACTCTTTGGGAATATCTTGGATGTCCCAATCTCTTGTTTGAGGAACATAACTTCCTCATCTCAAACAGAGCAGTATAACATGGAGTTCTTCGGAATCCACACCGAGATATTCAGGATAAGTCTCAAAATCCCAACTCTGATCACTAAAATGATAGCAAAGTTGTGGCTGTTACTAGAATTTATCTGAGATGTAGAGCAATTTCTTGTTTTAGAGTGAAATATTTTTGGATGCAGATCCTATTTTATCAAGATGTCCCGCTTAGACTGAGCATATAGACCAACTTACTCCCCTCCTGGAACCTTAATTTTCAAACTATAAGGTAAGGTTGCTGTGAGGATTTAAGGAAAATAAAACTGGACAAAGACCAAAGATGATAGAGGAAGAACTGATGTTTTTAAGTTGTGATGCTGGAGAACATATAATGGACTGCCAAGATATCTAAAAGGTCTGTCCTGGGGAAGGTGAAATAAGTTTGTTTCTTGGAGGCAAGGATTTTGAAGCTCCATCTCACATACTTTGTACTTTGAGTATGTTGCCAGGAAGGACCAATTTGGAAAAGGACTTCATGCTTGGAAGGGTAGAGGGTCAGTGCAGGAGATGACCCTGGATGAGATGGTTTGACACAGTAATTGGGGAAATGGGGGTAGGTGTGTCGGAGTCAGTGAGACTGACTCAGGACAGAGTGGGGTTCAGAGCTATTGTACATAGGGTCACTATGAGTTGCAGGAGACTCAATGGCACATAACAACAACAACAACAGGGTCTCTTAGAGTAAGGAGTGCACACAGATAAGAGTATATACATTACTGATTATAAGCCAAGTACATGTTTAAGATGTCTGACTGTATGAGATAGCGGAGTCCTCACAAAACTCCAGTGAAGCAGGTCA
This sequence comes from Elephantulus edwardii, assembly GCF_000299155.1. Classification (NCBI taxonomy): domain Eukaryota; kingdom Metazoa; phylum Chordata; class Mammalia; order Macroscelidea; family Macroscelididae; genus Elephantulus; species Elephantulus edwardii. Next base: position 49,426 of record NW_006400162.1, read on the forward strand.
GCTTTATTATATCCATTTAAAATATTCAGAGACTGAGGAGTGGAGAAGCCAGATCACACAGTAGGGTGTGGATAGAACCCAGACAGACAATCTGGAGACAGAGTCCACTTTCTCAATGATTACCTCTCATCTCAAAAGAATGATCGGAATTTTAAAGATAAGGAAAAATTCCATCAAAAATTGGAGTTACTATCTCAGCTTAATTAAACAGAAAGAGAGAAAAAGGCTACCCAAGGGGCTGGTGATAATGCTTTCTATTAAAAAAAAAAAAGAAATTTTCTTTTGATTGTTATAGTAAAAAATATTCTTGCTTTCTATTTTTTAATTGTGGTTTGGGTAAAAAAAAGAACATTTTTTTAAATGACAGAGATAACAAATAAATATTCTTTTTTAAGATGTCAGGAAGGTCATCCCAAACACTTCACACATTGTTGGTTTTAGAAAAATGCCTGAAATTTAATCTTGAACCAAAAAGCAGCAGTGCTGGAATTCTCTGTGTACCTACCCCACCCACTTCCTCCATGGGACTCTCAGAGAGCAGATACTTCCAGGTGAGAAATCAAGACAGAGTTCCAGAATGGGACAATGGGATTACCAATATAAAGCACATTAGGTTTCTTCGGAAAGAAGAGGGCCTCTTTTCCTTAAGCCATAGGCAAGGAGAAATACATTTTCTAAGTTAAAATATAAAAGAACATTGTAGATTTCTAAATGTAATTCATATAATGCTGTTATTTTTTTTAGAAAAGTCTCTTTAGAGATAATATTCTTTTCTAAAAGAAGTTAAATGATCAAAAATGTATGCTCTGATTTGAAAGCCAATTTCAACACACTGTTAGGAAATACTATCTCAAAACCTTTTCTGTTCTTTTTTATGGTTGGGTGTGTGCTTACAAATAAAATGAATTTTTCATTCAACCATTCGTACACATTTTGTTCTAGTTTATTCATTTCAACATCCACAAAGTAACTGCACTTTTCCTACTACTTTCTCCCTATATTCCGGCTTAAATTAAACCTTTTATAATTGTGTCTTCCCTTTCTTTAGTGAAATTGTGATCATCCCCTTATTGTCTATTTCCTTTTCCTTCACTGATCTTAACGTGTGCCATTTATTTGTGATTTTTTACCTTCATCTCCCTCCTTCCCGAAAACTATTCACTATTTAAGAGTGATTTTGTGTGTAAGCCTTTAGCTTTTTATAATCATAGTCTTACCCAACATGTGCCCTGTTGTGACTGACTTATTTCATTCAGCATAATAACATCCAGATGCACCCTAGCACTAGGAGTCTGGCCTAGTGGAGACGAATTGTGCTGCCAACCCTAAGTCATCTGGGTTGAATCTACCAGCTGCTCCAGAAGAGAAAGATGAGCAATCAACTCTTAGCAATTTACTGCCTCTAAAAACTCACTGGAGGGACAGCTATGAGTCAGTTTTGACTCAAGAACCAGTTTTTGACACAACAACAACAGATGCGTCCAGGTTACGCAGTGTTTCATGAATTCTTTACTGGTTTTTGTAGTGTTACATAGCACCCCATGGCGTGAATATACCAGTTTCTTTATCTATTTTCTACTGACGGACATTTGGGTTGTTTCCATCTCTTTGCTACTGTAAATGATGTTGCAATGAGTGTGTATGAATATGTTTGTTTCAATGTATTTTTTTTTTCTCAATAATACATCTTTTTCTTCTTGAGCTCTATTTGTTTAAAAAGAGAAAGCAGAAATTGAAGTAATTTCTAAAGAGGCAATTAAAGTTCTGGTTGAGGGAAAACCATTATAAAATTCTTATTTGTTATTAAAATAAATGTCTTTTTGGTAGATTTACATTAATAAGTTCCTATAGCAACCATGTAGTTTTATTACCTGAGACAAAGTTAAAGTTTGACATAAATTTTTTTTTTTTTATATTTCATTCATTTTTATTGTGAATTTTTTCCCTCTCTTACAATCAGCCTACCAAAAACTACTTTTATAAAAGCATGTAAGCCTTCTACTTCATGTCTTATGCCTTAGTATCCCCCTTTTGAGAGCCAATTGCTGATTTGCCCATCCTGATCAAAACAGTACTCTTAGGAAACAAGCATGTCTCTCTTGCTGAAGGATCCGCTGTTCAACTTGGAAACTTTGAGCATCTGCATAAATAAGCAAAGTCTAATCTGGGGCAAGCCATCAGGCTGCAACAATCAGCCTTAGTTCAAAGTATGGGTCATCTTTTCTTCCTATGGTTGGGTTTTGGTCAAGTCATCCCAAAGCATCTGTGGCTAGGCTTTAAAGCTCAGGAGTCCACACTGCTTGTTGTGTTCCAAACTTGTTGGTCTCTTCACTCAGCCCGAGGCCCCACATGGGGTCAAGTCAAATCAACAGGCTAGGTGTCCTCACAACTCTCTGCTTTTTAAACCAACAACCCTTCCCTACTCATCCACACATCTGTGTATGCTATGGGGGCAGCACTGCAAGAACATGTCCAAGTTCAGCTTATTTCTCCATTGTTATATTGCTCACACTTCCACTCCTGTAGATCTTAGTGATCAATGAGTGAACATGCTCCAACCTCCTGTCTTGGAGATGGGGTCTGATAGGGGCCCACTTTATTCTGCCTCAGAATCTAAACAGCTTGTCCCAGTTGTAAAAAAACTGTCTCTTCCTTTCCTTTTTTTCTTCTCTTCTTTTCTGTTTTGTCCTTTCATATGTAAATCTCTTCAATCAACAGTTCAATATGAGTTAGAATCCATTCAAATGCAAATCTCCTCAGAGTATTGGGTGGGACTCAATCTCTCCCCTTGGCCACACCCCCCCCATCAGATTCTACTTTACTTTAATAAGCTTATCTACAGGGCAGGAGTGGCATATACTTCCATAATAGTTTGCCTCTGGAAACCTTATGAGCCTGGAGAAACATGAAAGTTATACAAGTGTTCAGGTCTTTCATTCACAGGGTCGCTATTTGTCACTTAACAACAACATCATAGAGCTCAGTTGGCCTAATGGACAGAAAGTGATGCTACCAAGTCAAAGGTGAGTAACTTTAATCCATGGCCCTCAGGCCTGGTTTTAATTGTTTTTGGTCAAACATTCTTCTAGGTCTTATAGTCCTTGTCTGTCCACTTTCTGTAAAGAGGTAACTTGTGGTTGCTGTGATGTTGAACACTTTGACAC